>NC_142812.1:52130355-52271471 GCF_049724085.1 Artemia sp. Qi Xiang Cuo
ACAAGGGAAATTGGGTTATTGCTGAATAGCTGCACAATTGTGAATAGCTTTGGATGTATATCACAAATTTTCGCCAGTGATAGCAGGCAACTGAGAAATTGCGTAAAGACGGCGAAGGGCCCAATTCTTTAGTCGGTTTCTAACATCTTCAGAGACAGGTAAACTTAGTAGTCTCGGCACAATTTTGTCTTCGTAGCTTGTATGTTATATGTATTTTCCGTCCGATTAATACATTTCTGAGAAATTTTAGCTAAAAATTTTGATTATCTAACATTTTTGCTTCCCCAGGCTAAAAGAAAAAATACATGTATATTAGCCTTCAATTTTAAGGTGTAAAGATAGAAACCTATAAAAGAATATCAAGGATTTAAAGTATTTCTAGGAATTTTGGATTGTTTTTTTACTTCATTTGCGAGCTGGATTTTAACAAGAATAAAGCTAATCTAACTTTGTGTGTATTTTTTTATGATTTCATTAATATGCATGTATTTTACAAGCTTCACCTACCACAGGGATATCATGAAGACTTCTGTAGGTGCGCTACTTCGCCTAAGTCAGGAGTTTTGTGTGGCGAAACCCATATACAAAAACTTGCATTCCTCTGACGAGTCCTGGTGGAAGGTGATCACTTGGGAATATTTCATTAGATTTGAGGTGTTTTGCTTTTAAGTTTATGACGATTTACATTTACTAATGACAACGTTGCATGTGCTTTTCTGTAGCAGGAACTCTTCTTTTTGGTTGATTGTGTTTGGTTATACTGTTTCTCCTAGGTGATTGGATGGTTGAGTAGGGTCAAGACCTTGTTGAAGTGCTGATCCATCTTAATTGCTAAAGTAGGAAAACACATTTTTTTTTCTCACCAAACAATTACCTTTAACATCTTTAAAACAAATTTTGCGTTGTTGAGTCAGAACTTGAAACTATATTCTCTGACCGATTTCTCAAATACAAATAATGATATCCAAGTTTATTACCCATGTTCTGTATAAAAATGATGAAATCCTTATTGCTGATGTTAAGTTGTTAGGTTGTTGATGCTTATTGCTGATGTTAGGTTGTTTTAAACTGACTTGTAATTTATCTTATGTTGTAACTTCATGTAAGACAGCATTTGTTGCTAGAGATCTTACCAATTTATTTTGGTGGGGGAAGGGGTGATTTTTAAAGTTGAGAAAAAAATAAGGAGAAGAAAATTAGAGGATGTGTCTCCCTTTCACCGTCACATGGAAAGGGTCTATTTTCATTTTAGTGGTTATTTTTTAAGGTCTGTTTTTATTTATATTAGTGGTTGTTTTTTACGGTCTTTTAATATTTTTCTATCTTTGCATTGCAAGCGGCTGAGCGAAGGTCTCGGCCGAAATGTTTTTATCGTATTCTCAGTTTGTCACTGGCAGGAAATATCCTCGTTTTTCTTCTTCTCGAGTTTTTTTCTCATCTTGTCATAAAATAATAGCGTGATTTTATACAACGGTTAACTAAGCCAAAAGGTAACCATTTATTTCTTATCGTAGGCAGTTCAATAGCGCTGCCTAAGTAAAGAACGATGTTGGCACAATGTATTATTTTTTTGGGAGGACGGGGGTTTGTTTTTGGACCAGGGCACTTCGTATCGAAGGAGTTGTCGTAGAAATTTCGAAAAGGGCTCATTCAATTGGAAATTGGAATGGCTTGTGCCCTTTTTAAAAGCCGAAAGTGATTGCAAGGCAACTAACACCCCTTTCACAAATTGAGAGGGCTAGTGCCCTTATTAAAATTCAAAAGTGATCGGAGGGTGAATGCCCCATTTCCCCTCCCCCACCTCATGCCCATCATTTCTCCAAACACTTCCAATCAACATGATAATATAGCCATTTTGTTGATCCTAGTTTAAGGGCTTGGAAATTATGTCTTTGAGTATGACACCCCCCTCACAGTCCTCTGAGCTAAGGTCGTAAGTTAAGCCCTGGGGCCATAGAAGGTTTTATAGAAAGAGTGGTCGTAAAAACTTCAAAAAGGACTCATTCGATTGGAAATTGAGATGGCTATTGCTCTGTTTAATAGTCAAAATGAATTCAAGGGAGAATCACCCCCCCCACACGCCCATCATTTACCCAAACATTTCCGATCAGCATTTTGATATGGTTATTTTATTCAACTTAGTTGAAATGTCTGGAAATCATGTCTTTGATTATGACAACCCTCCCTCCATAGCCCTCAGGACAAGGGTCGTAAGTTATGAAAAGCATAAAAGGTTTTTATAGAAAGTTTTGTCGTAGAAGCTTCAAAAAGGGCTCTTTCGGTTGGAATCAACGGTTACGTGCCTGAGAAAATTTGCTTGATTTTTGAAAAATGGGGGAAACACACCCTAAACGTAAATAGAGCCTTAAACAAAATCACATCATCAGATTCAGTGGATCAGAGAACCCTACTTTAGAAGTTTCAAGTTCCTATCTGCAAAAATGTGGAATTTTGTATTTTTGCCAGAAGAAAGGTCACGGATGCGTGTTTTTTGTTTGTTTTTCCCAATTTTCATGGGGGAGGGACATTGCTATGAAGGGGGCGCCGGATTTCCCAGCATTGTTTAAAAAACGATCAGAAATTAAATATAAAAAACAATTTTTTCAACAGAAAGTAAGGAGCAACATCAAAACTTAAAACGAACAGGAATTATTACATATATGATTGGGTTCACCCCCTAGTCAATACCTCGCTCTTTAAGCCAAAGATTTCTTAGTAATTTCATCAGAGCTATTTATTCTAATTAACGGCCTTTGTGATTAAGGGGTAATTTTTTAAGAATTGGAACAAAATTTGAACTTTAGCGTAAAGAGTGAGGTATTTACTAGAGGGCGAACCACCTAATATATGTGTTAAAAATATATAAATATAGAAGTTCGTAACGTCAGTTAATTCTTAAGTTACGTGTATTTATTACTAATAAAAACATCCGTAAATAATATTTAACATCTTTCGAGAAAGCTATTTAACCAAACAAAAGTTAAATTAATATGCAAAATTTGTTTAATTATTCATGTGCAGTGAGTCAAAATCAAAACCTGCGTTAATTCAAAAACTTTCAAAAATTAAATAAAAAAACAAGTTTTTTTAACTGAAAATAAGGAGCAACATTAAAATTTAAAACGAACAGAAATTATTCCGTATATGATAGGGGCTGTCCCTTCTAAACGCCTCGCTCTTTACGCTAAAGTTAGACTCTTTCTCACAACGCAATTTTTTAAAATAATAAAAACTTTGCGTAAAGAGCGAGGTGTTAACGAGGGGACAGCCCCTTTCGCACACGGAATAATTTCTGTTAGTTTTAAGTTTTAACGTCGTTCCTTACTTTCAGTTAAAAAAACTTGTTTTTTTTATTTAATGCCATAATGGGGGCTCTTGTCTTCACATCATCACTGTCAACTCCTTCAAGCTTCAATAGTGTAAAACCGCTCAATTTCAAAAATATTTGATTTTTTTCCAACTTGAAACAATGCAAACTAATCAAGTGTCAATGTGGAACTGAGATACTAAGTAACTAAGTAACTCACTTTTTAATAGTCAAAATGAATTCGAGGGAGAATCACCCCCTCCCCCCACACGCCCATCATTTACTCAAACATTTCCAATCAGCATTTTGATATGGTTATTTTATTCAACTTAGTTGAAAGGTCTGGAAATTATGTCTTTGATTATGACAACCCTCCCCCCATAGCCCTCAGGACAAGGGTCGTAAGTTATGAAAGGCATAAAAGGTTTTTATAGAAAGTTTTGTCGTAGAAACTTCAAAAGGGGCTCTTTCGGTTGGAAATTTAGAGGACTAGTGCCTTTCTTATTAGTCGAAAGTGATCAGATGGCAAATGCCCCCCCCCCCCCATGCCGTCATTTCCCCAAACACTTCCAATCAAAATTTGGAAATAACAATTCTATTCAACGTTTTTGAAAGGTCTGGAAATTATGTCTTTGAGTATAACAAATCCCCCCAGCACTCAGGGCAAGGGTTGTAAGTTATGACCTGGGGGCATATAAAGTTTTTACAGAAAGCATGGTCATATAAACTTTGGAGGGGGCTCATTGGATTGGTAATCGGACGCTTTAGTGCTCTTTTTGAGAGTCAAAGTTATCAGAGGGTATCTATGCCCCCTCCACACACACACACCCATACACACACACACGTCGTATTGTCCCGAAATGCATCCAATAGAAATTTTAGACAGCCATTCTGTTAAAAATAGTCTAAACATCATATAACAAGGCTTTTTGCGTTGAGACAAACCTCAGAAATTAGGGGCAAGGGTTGTAAGTTATGCCCAGGGAATATTTAAGGTTTTTATGAAAGGGATGGCTGTTCAAATTTAGAAAATGCTCAGTCTTTTTTCAAACAATTTGTGGTAACGAATTGCAACTAAGGAGTGACCCGGCTCAATAGAAACCGAAACTCTAAAAAACGGAATTTTGATACCAATAGATACATCAAAATAATCAGATTTTTATGCTGATTTCAAATGCATGAGTTTTATCAAGTGTTTTATTTACCCATGAAAAGATGCGTGCCTGAGAAAATTTGTTTAGTATATTAGATGACTAGTTTAGTATATACACACACCTATATATATGTTTAGTACACTAGTCCTCTAAATTTCCAACCGAAAGAGCCCTTTTTGAAGCTTCTACGACAAAACTTTCTATAAAAACCTTTTATGCCTTTCATAACTTACGACCCTTGTCCTGAGGGCTATGGGGGGAGGGTTGTCATAATCAAAGACATAATTTCCAGACTTTTCAACTAAGTTGAATAAAATAACCATATCAAAATGCTGATTTGAAATGTTTGGGTAAATGATGGGCGTGTGGAAGGAGGGGGTGATTCTCCCTCGAATTCATTTTGACTATTAAAAAGTGAGTTACTTAGTTACTTAGTATCTCAGTTCCACATTGACACTTGATTAGTTTGCATTGTTTCAAGTTGGAAAAAAATCAAATATTTTTGAAATTGAGCGGTTTTACACTATTGAAGCTTGAAGGAGTTGACAGTGATGATGTGAAGACAAGAGCCCCCATTATGGCATTAAATAAAAAAAAACAAGTTTTTTTAACTGAAAGTAAGGAACGACGTTAAAACTTAAAACTAACAGAAATTATTCCGTGTGCGAAAGGGGCTGTCCCCTCGTTAACACCTCGCTCTTTACGTAAAGTTTTTTATTATTTAAAAAAATTGCGTTGTGAGAAAGAGTCTAACTTTAGCGTAAAGAGCGAGGCGTTTAGAAGGGACAGCTCCTTTCATATACGGAATAATTTCTGTTCGTTTTAAATTTTAATGTTTCTCCTTATTTTCAGTTAAAAAAACTTGTTTTTTTATTTAAGTTTTGAAAGTTTTTGAATTAACGCAGGTTTTGATTTTGACTCACCGCACATGAATAATTAAACAAATTTTGCATATTAATTTAACTTTTGTTTGGTTAAATAGCTTTCTCGAAAGTTGTTAAATATTATTTACGGATGTTTTTATTAGTAATAAATACACGTAACTTAAGAATTAACTTACGTTACGAACTTCTATATTTATATATTTTTAACACATATATTAGGTGGTTCGCCCTCTAGTAAATACCTCACTCTTTACGCTACAGTTCGAATTTTGTTCCAATTCTTAAAACATTACCCCTTAATCACAAAGGCCGTTAATTAGAATAAATAGCTGTTATGAAATTACTAAGAAATCTTTGGCTTAAAGAGCGAGGTATTGACTAGGGGGTGAACCCAATCATATATGTAATAATTCCTGTTCGTTTTAAGTTTTGATGTTGCTCCTTACTTTCTGTTGAAAAAATTGTTTTTTATATTTAATTTCTGATCGTTTTTTAAATAATGCTGGGAAATCCAGCGCGCCCTTCATAGCAATGTCCCTCCCCCATGAAAATTAGGAAAAACAAACAAAAAACACGCATCCGTGACCTTTCTTCTGGCAAAAATACAAAATTCCACATTTTTGCAGATAGGAACTTGAAACTTCTAAAGTAGGGTTCTCTGATCCACTGAATCTGATGATGTGATTTTGTTTAAGGCTCTATTTACGTTTAGGGTGTGTTTCCCCCATTTTTGAAAAATCAAGCAAATTTTCTCAGGCACGTAACTGTTGATTCCAACCGAAAGAGCCCTTTTTGAAGCTTCTACGACAAAACTTTCTAAAAAACCTTTTATGCCTTTCATAACTTACGACCCTTGTCCTGAGGGCTATGGAGGGAGGGTTGTCATAATCAAAGACATGATTTCCAGACATTTCAACTAAGTTGAATAAAATAACCATATCAAAATGCTGATCGGAAATGTTTTGGTAAATGATGGGCGTGTGGGGGGGGGGTGATTCTCCCTTGAATTCATTTTGACTATTAAACAGAGCAATAGCCATCTCAATTTCCAATCGAATGAGTCCTTTTTGAAGTTTTTACGACCACTCTTTCTATAAAACCTTCTATGGCCCCAGGGCATAACTTACGACCTTAGCTCAGAGGACTGTGAGAGGGGTGTCATACTTAAAGACATAATTTCCAAGCCCTTAAACTAGGATCAACAAAATGGCTATATTATCATGTTGATTGGAAGTGTTTGGAGAAATGATGGGCATGAGGTGGGGGAGGGGAAATGGGGCATTCACCCTCCGATCACTTTTGAATTTTAATAAGGGCACTAGCCCTCTCAATTTGTGAAAGGGGTTTTAGTTGCCTTGCAATCACTTTCGGCTTTTAAAAAGGGCACAAGCCATTCCAATTTCCAATTGAATGAGCCCTTTTCGAAATTTCTACGACAACTCCTTCGATACGAAGTGCCCTGGTCCAAAAACAAACCCCCGTCCTCCCAAAAAAATAATACATTGTGCCAACATCGTTCTTTACTTAGGCAGCGCTATTGAACTGCCTACGATAAGAAATAAATGGTTACCTTTTGGCTTAGTTAACCGTTGTATAAAATCACGCTATTATTTTATGACAAGATGAGAAAAAAACTCGAGAAGAAGAAAAACGAGGATATTTCCTGCCAGTGACAAACTGAGAATACGATAAAAACATTTCGGCCGAGACCTTCGCTCAGCCGCTTGCAATGCAAAGATAGAAAAATATTAAAAGACCGTAAAAAACAACCAATAATATAAATAAAAACAAACCGTAAAAAATAACCACTAAAATGAAAATAGACCCTTTCCATGTGACGGTGAAAGGGAGACACATCCTCTAATTTTCTTCTCCTTATTTTTTTCTCAACTTTAAAAATCACCCCTTCCCCCACCAAAATAAATTGGTAAGATCTCTAGCAACAAATGCTGTCTTACATGAAGTTACAACATAAGATAAATTACAAGTCAGTTGAAAACAACCTAACATCAGCAATAAGCATCAACAACCTAACAACTTAACATCAGCAATAAGGATTTCATCATTTTTATACAGAACATGGGTAATAAACTTGGATATCATTATTTGTAATTGAGAAATCGGTCAGAGAATATAGTTTCAAGTTCTGACTCAACAACGCAAAATTTGTTTTAAAGATGTTAAAGGTAATTGTTTGGTGAGAAAAAAAAATGTATTTTCCTACTTTAGCAATTAAGATGGATCAGCACTTCAACAAGGTCTTGACCCTACTCAACCATCCAATCACCTAGGAGAAACAGTATAACCAAACACAATCAACCAAAAAAGAAGAGTTCCTGCTACAGAAAAGCACATGCAACGTTGTCATTAGTAAATGTAAATCGTCATAAACTTAAAAGCAAAACACCTCAAATCTAATGAAATATTCCCAAGTGATCACCTTCCACCAGGACTCGTCAGAGGAATGCAAGTTTTTGTATATGGGTTTCGCCACACAAAACTCCTGACTTAGGCGAAGTAGCGCACCTACAGAAGTCTTCATGATATCCCTGTGGTAGGTGAAGCTTGTAAAATACATAAATATTAATGAAATCATAAAAAAATACACACAAAGTTAGATTAGCTTTATTCTTGTTAAAATCCAGCTCGCAAATGAAGTAAAAAAACAATCCAAAATTCCTAGAAATACTTTAAATCCTTGATATTCTTTTATAGGTTTCTATCTTTACACCTTAAAATTGAAGGCTAATATACATGTATTTTTTCTTTTAGCCTGGGGAAGCAAAAATGTTAGATAATCAAAATTTTTAGCTAAAATTTCTCAGAAATGTATTAATCGGACGGAAAATACATATAACATACAAGCTACGAAGACAAAATTGTGCCGAGACTACTAAGTTTACCTGTCTCTGAAGATGTTAGAAACCGACTAAAGAATTGGGCCCGTCGCCGTCTTTACGCAATTTCTCAGTTGCCTGCTATCACTGGCGAAAATTTGTGATATACATCCAAAGCTATTCACAATTGTGCAGCTATTCAGCAATAACCCAATTTCCCTTGTTTTTTTTTATTTGGCGGACAGTAAACTTCTAGTTAATAGGTTAACGACATACCATTGAGCGAATCTAGTAGATTTGAGAAACTCTGTATTTCCCGGAATTCTAATTTCTGTCAAATAGAAACTCATGCCATTTTTCAAAAATAACGTTAAATTCGGAGCTTAACGCAAGCTATTTTGGTCTCAAAAATGTCCCAAGTATTTTTTTTCTTCCTATCTTGAAACATTTAGTTTCTTACCTGTCCTTTTAAATGACATGACTATAAAACAAAATAAATAAATCTTAATGTAAAACGTCGGTAGAAACATCACAACGTCCTATCAGTACCATCTTTTGTCTATCACGGGTGCATAAATTCACCATTGCTCTACGGGCCACATATAGAATTGTATATCCTAGCATTAGATTTATGGCCTCTATAGAACCACTTTTTGGACTAGAAAATTAAAGCATAATTAGTTGTTATTATTGAGTTTCCTATTATACTTGCAGGTAAACATATTTAGTAGAATTATAATGATAATAAACGCACATTGTAAAGACACGTTGTAAATATGTGTAACACTAGGAAAAGAAACATATTAATATAAATGAAATATGACAAAGATCAAGAAATATTTATTTTAATTTTGTGGTGTTCGCTTCTCCACTGTTTCAGTTAGGTTTCTCAAATTGATTTCAATTTAATTATTTACACACCGTAATTGATGTTGCAGGGTAATGTCTCTAATATGTCAGCTTGTTTTGTGTTTGGTCCATTTTGTTTGAAAATAAACGATTTGCAGGTGTAAGTTAAACCCAAAGCTCTAATAAGTTTTTATGCCAGGTTCTTAGGATTGTAAATTCTCTTTTGTGTCGTTGGTGTCTTCTGAGATCCAGTTTTTTCGCTTCCGATATAACCTGACAAGGACTTTTCTAGAAGCGTCTGTTATGGTATCTCTGATCTTCCTCCTCTCGTCTTCTATGTTGATGGGGGTTGGTTCGTTATCGTCGTCCACGAACAGGATGTCAAAACGGTTAGATAATTCAAAGCGGAACTCTTCTGCGCCTGTTTTATCATGATGACGTGCTAAATTGTGTCTCGGAAGAGGTTGTGTTCGTTTTCCAGAGGCGAGCTTTATGGTTAGTGAAGCTTTTAGCAGCATATGATCTAAGCCCTACTTTGCTCCTGTGTCGGCTCTACAGTAGGCTCTACAGTTCTGTATAGAGCTTCGTCATTGGGCAGATATTAGCAAGTAATCCTCCTGAGATTGGGCTCTTCCATCTCGAGAGCGCCAGGTGATCCTTTGGGATGGTTTGTGCTGGGACAAAGTATGAGGCAATGCAAGATTATGCTGCTGGGCAAGTTCTACGAGTCTCCTTCCACGCTCACACCTGTCACCCAATACAAATCTTCCAACAGCTCCTTCACGGTCTGTCTCGTAGCCTCCAACTTGGGCGTTAAGATCACCTTCTAGGATGACTAGATCACGGTTTGGGACTGTTCTCAATAACTGGGTCAGAGCATTGTAAACTCATCAACTGTACTTTCGTCGGCGGCTCTGGTTGGTGCATAGGCTGAGATGACAGTGATGTTGAACAAGTGATCTTTAGGACGGGCCTAAGCCAAACGAGGTGAGATTGGCTGCCATTCAACAAGGGATTTTAGTGCCTTAGTGCTGGCAAGGAGACCAACCCCCGCATTACCAGAGCCATCGCTAGGTCTGGAGTTGAAAAATTGGAATACGGAATTTCCGCCAGGGGTAGAGACGAGATTTTCTTCCAAATTTCCATTTAGCCCGGTTTCGGATACACAAAGAATGTTTATGCAATATCTTTCGCATTTGCCTCGTATGAAGGTCCAGGTTGTAGGGCATTTAAGTGAACATACTTTCCAGCACCCCACAGTGAGATATTGTCAATGTTTCAAGAGGTGGTCGGCTAGTTCACTTTTTGTCGGGGTTGCCGAAGCCTCTGGCTCATACCTTGCCGGGAAATCCGTAGCCAAAGTTGTTTTTTTAATTCTTTCTGCCATTTCCATTTCCATCGATTTGCGGGCCCAATCCAACGGCACCCCTACTGCGTGTTAGCTGGCCTCCTCCAAGGTTAGGTTGGCAGGGCCGTTGGTATCCTTCTGACACGGTGAGGCCATCCAGCTGGATTTCTCCCTGAAGATCTAGGGACGGAGAAGGTGCAACCCAGAGATCGACAACCCTCTCTAGGGGCGGAACAGCAACCTCTATCTACCCAACCTACAGCCTAGTCTACAGGGGAGCTTAGAAGGGATATATATATATATATATATATATATATATATATATATATATATATATATATATATATATATATATATATATATATATATATATATATATATATATATATATATATATATATATATATATATATATATATATATATATATATATATATATATATATATATATATATAGTCCTTGCTATTCTAAGGTAGAGCCGGAGCTATTTTTTCTCAGGAGGGGGGGGGAGGCAATGTAGACTTTGTCAAATGAAACTCAGAGAGGAGAGAAAGTAACAAAATGAAAAATAAAATAAAAAAGGGTGAAAAAACGAGGATTTTGTCAGCCAGCGAACCATGAATATGAAAAAATATAAGCAAATATTTCGACAAGGACCTCCGCCAAGTCGTCCTCTGTGCTAAACAAAAAAAAAACAAAAAAAAAAACGAAAATCTAACCTTTCGAAGTTTAATATACAAAGAAAGAACAGACACTGAATAAAAAACCAGGCAGGAATCAATGAAAATGAATTACCAAGATGAATGGGCAAGGATCTTTCGTCTTGCAATAGTTTTAGCTGGTCTACAATTTCGGTTTTCATTAGGTATGCAAATAGGTTCTTTTTAGTTTTTTCGGGTGAAAATATTGATAGAGTCCTTCAAGATTAAAGTGTCGTAAATTGAGCTTAATGAAATATCTCCAGTATCTCTATTTATTGCTAAATTTTGGTTCATATATTTTTTTATCTCAATTACCTCTTTAAAAGTTTGTGGTACGCCATTTACAGTTGAAATTAAGGTTGCCTCGTCAAACGGAACTAGATGGGTCGGATTTACGAAAATATGCGAAGCCAATGCCGAATCAAAGTTGTCATTGTTATTTTTTAATCTGAGGGACTTATCTATTGAAATTTTGTGCTCGTGCAAACGTTCACCTAGCTGTTGATGGGTCCTACCAATGTAAAATTTTCCACAAGAACACGGGATTCTGTAGACGCCACTACCCAGTACAGGGTCTGTTTTATCCTTCCCTGAGTTGAAAAAGTGTTCAACTTTTTGTTCGGTTTTGAAAGAAACAGAGAGATTATGTTTTTTTTAAATTTTTCCAAGTTTATCGCCAAGTTTCGGGATGTATGGTAAAACGATGAAAGTTTTTTTCTCAATTGCCGGTGTAACTGAATCAAGGGGGACAAGCTCCCTATTTTGTTCTTTTATCTTTCTTAATCGTCTATCTATTATATTTTCAATGAGTTTGATTGGGTAACCACTGCAGAAAAGAATATCCTTGACATAATTTAGTTCAGAATTTATATGATTACGGGAACAAATTTTTAAAACTCTGTCGACTAAAGAGATTACTACACCTCTTTTCACAGAAGGAGGGTGATGGGAAGAGGAATGTAGATATCGATCATTATGAGTCGGCTTTCTATATATAGAAAATTCAAGACTGGGAGTAGTTTTTATAATCAAAACATTCAAGAAAGGCAGCTTACCCGAAACTTTGAGTTCCACTTTGAACTGAAGATTCAAATCAAAGAGTTCAAATATGCCAAAAAATCTTTTAGAATGTCTTATTTGCGTTCCCAAACAGAAGAGATATCATCAACGAAACGAAACCAGAATGAGTGTTTTAAGTGGAAACTATTTAAGGCAGACTCTTCTATGAAATCCATGTAAAAATTTGCCAAATAAGGAGACAAGACAGTGCCCATGTATAAGCCCATTATTTGAAGGAAAAAATTGTTTCGGAATTTAAAATACGAGGAGAACTTGTTGCATAGACGGAAAAGGGTCATTGTTGTATCAATTTCCAAAGTTTTGTAATCCGACCAAGCTGAATTATCCTTTAATTTTCTTTGTAAAGCCTGCTCACATTTATTGACATCGCATGAAGTGTACAGAGAAACTGCATCAAAACTAGATAAGACGGTATTTTCTGTTGTACTTTGATTTTTTAACTTCTCAACAAGATCTATGGAGTTTTTTATATAGGATTTCTGTGGGCTTAAAAGAGGCTTAAAAATGGTGGCTAAGAAGCTTCCTATACTTGTAGCTGGAGAACTATAACATGCTACAATATTGGACTTAACGGAATATCTTTCTTATGGATTTTAGGCAGACCATAAAACTTAGGGGCTGAACAACCTTTGGGATAAAATTTTCTGTACATTTGAAGGGTAATTAGTCTAGTATCTTTTAAAATTCCTAGTTTATTTCTCAACTTCTGTGTGTATTTGTCCGTGGGATCAAATTTTATTTCTTTGTAAATAAGTTTATCCATTAAAAGGATGCTTAATTTTGATTCATAATTTGCATAATACATATTTACAACAGTGTTTCTCTAGTGCACTTTCGTAATCACTGTGTTTTTGTCTTTTTTTAGGTTTTAAAGGATTTTAATTTCTTCCTTTGATTGAGTTGAAAGTAAAAAAGATGGACTATACTCAAGAACACTCTTTGCAATTTCACCTCTGAGTTGGTCTGGATTTTTGACTTCACCATAAGAGCTACAAATAGCAGACTCCACGCCCGTAATAATTTCTGATGTATTTACGTGTGTTTGAGCCATTGCAAATTTTGGTCCTTTTGAAAGAATACTTAGTTCCTTGGATGTAAATACCTTAGAGGATAAATTTTCCAAAAGAGAATCAGGACAAAATCTAGGAAGGAAAATCCGTGTTTGATGAAACTGTTGAAATTCCAGTTTTGAGAATTTTTCCGATAAACGAGTTTTTGCTTAATGGAATATGTGTCTGAAGGACCTATGTGACCACTAATTCTGACCACTTTTTCACGGGATGACCAGCTAATTCTGATGATTTCAACCAGTGCTAACGGAAAGTTAAAGTAAGTTTATGAAGCACGTCCCCACGAGCTTAATACTATGGCTCACCATAGGGGAAGCAGCAAGCCGCTTGATGGAACAGTGGCCTGCATTGATAGAATGCAGGCCTAATGTTAAATGCAAAATATTTGAAAATTGTAAAATGGCTAAAAAAGCAAACACTGAAAGCTGAAATTGATTTTATTGTAAGCTCTGCAGCAACTTTCACCGCTTTTACTGGTGTATTTCAACGACAGGAGCCATTAGTTTATGTGGTACAGTTTGAGCTGAGACGGTTATGCACAGTTCTTTTGGGGCAGATTGTGCCGGCTGATGATGTCAATCTCCGGATCCTCAGTGGTTTTGAAGGCTTAGTTAGTATTGCAGATGTTTAACTACAGCAACTCTTGTGTAATGAAAGGGTCCTGGCTGCCCTGGATTCTTAGATTCTGGATTCTTAGATTGGATTTGTTATTCTGAAAGACAGGAATTTTTTTTTTCCTGAGAATTAGAAAGCATATCAAGAAAGCTGTTTTTCAGAAAGCTTTTTTTAGAAAGCATACAGTATCTGCTGACAAAATGCCCTGTGAACAACGAGTTTTTCTGAAGCCTTGCCTGCCTAAGCCCTCCCAGTCCAGATTGCCAAAAACGAGTTGCAGTGTTATCTTCCACATCGCGAAAGAACTTCCATTTGAGACGGACATTGAGCAAGTCCAGGGAGAATGGCTGTTATTACAGTCAAATCCTGTGCCGCCACCCACGGAGAGTACTCGAATCGACAGCTATAGGCAAAAGTTCCTGGAACTGAAGACGTCATCTGGTGAAACCAAATATCAGACCTTAGGTCGGATTGTCCAGGCAGCTCTGTTGCTCTGTCATGGAAGTGCAGGCGTAGAGAGAGGATTTTCTTGGTCAGCTCTGCTGATGACTAGCCTTCAAGCGTGTACAGAAGAGTGGACACTGAATGCTAAGGCTTTTGCTACGTATGAGCTCCGCGAATATGAGAACAGACCAGTGTGTGTGCTGATCACAAAGAAGCTGCTTTGTCTGGCTAGATCAGCTATGAACTATTCCTTATTGAATGAAGACAGGAAGAACCACGGAGAAAGAAGCGTGAAGCTGAGAAGGAGGATGCTGAACAAGAAATCCAGGAGATGGCGTGGAAGAAGAACAAAATAGCGACCATAGAGTCAGACATTGTATGAAAAAAAAGAGTTGGTTAAGCAGAAGGAAATAGGTGAGACCCTTCTGAGAGAGGCAGGGGAGCGGTTAAAGAAAGCTGTGGAAGAGAAGGACTTCCTGAACATTGGTCTTGCTCAAAGTATGCTGGAAGCAGCATTAAAAGCTCGCTCCAAAGAAAGGGAAAGGGTAGATGATGCTAAATCGGTTGAAGTATTGTTCTGAAGAGGAAATCCGAACTAATTGATCGCCTCCCGAAAAATTCAAAGAAGTGCTGACATAATATCCAGTGATTGGTTATACCTAGTCGTGGCGGACGCTTGTTTATCAATAAATTATTTTTCGTTCCTAGTGCCATAATCGAAGTCGTAAATTTGCCGAAGTTATCGTTTTGTATAAGTAAATAAAATCAGTTGAAGAAAAAAATAAGGATTTCAGCCTTTCTGTCTTTAAGTTCATGGGCTCTCATAAGCCTGTGATGGTCTTACAGTAGTAATTTTGATCCTTGTATCCCATCTGACTATGCTGTGACGGCTTCTGAGCAGTCACTTTTTGTCACTTTTTTGGTGTTCTCAAGTAACTAAAGTCACTTTTTTCGTGCACCTCATCGCGGCCGACCCCTCTAGACGTTTTCGAACAAGATGTCTATATCAAAATTTTGATCAAATATTTTTGGAGGGATGGCAACTAAAAGCGACATCAAATTAGGCTGGTAGCTTTCCATCCACTTTTAAACATCCCCCTCGAAATGTTCTGAAAATCTTGAATTAATACCCTCAGACGTTCATACAATATTACCGGTCGTCCTTTTAGATGAACTAGACGTTATAGTAGCATACCATTCACTTCAACATTCTCCAAAGTTTTACCTTAATACCTTCAGCCTTTTCGGATACGCCCAGAATAAAACATTTCCCCTTTTCCTAATGATGAATACTGCGTGTAAACAATGGGCAGATTGTATAAATTAAAAATTTTGATTAGCATTGAGTAGAAGAGGCACCTAAAAAGAGTAAAGAGCAGGGGGGCTGGCTGTCCTCCAGCTTCGCTATATGACAAAAAGTAATTGGATCCAAATGAGAAAAATTCTCTCAGATAAAGTATTTCACGCCAAAAATACACCCCATCAACTAAAATCCGCCAAGATTTACTCCTGGCGGGATGAACCAAAATTTTCCCAGCATTCACCATCTAAATACACCAGTTTGGCAGGAAATAAGCCAATATAGCAACGGACCCTTTACTCTACAAACACATCTGATGAAAATCCGGATCGAAAATGACGATTTACTGTCTATCAGATTAATCAGACTATCATTCAATACTCCTAATATTAGATTGATTACGGTATCGCTTACTGAAACCTGAAATCAGAGTTACCATCTTTCAGGGTACATCAGGTTTTCCAAAATTGTTTAAAATATTTAATGTTTTGAATATATCTACAAATGTTTTGCAAGATACTTATAATTTTTTGAGATAAAAATTATTAAAACCTAAATCTTTTGATATGCATATTGTTTCTGGAAAATTTCATTTTTTCTTGGATTTCGATTAGAATTAGAAAGAGTAAAGTCTTCCATAAACTCCTTATAGCGAACTTTGAGATTCTTTGTGGGTTAGCATATTTGTCTTTCTTTTCTTTTAAGGAATTGCTCTATCTATAACAGTCTAGTAAAATGAAATCTTGCGTTCAAAAGTTTTGAGGTTAGTCTGATCAATGATAACGTTAAAATCTTAAGAACTATTGGTAAAAAAGAAGAATTGAAGAAAAGAAAAGATTGAAAATGAAAATAATTCGAGATATGCCAGGCAAAAGCCACTCAATGCTTTATACACAGGATCGCTTGGGTCGCTAAAAAGTTCATTTTATCAAATCTATTTCTCATAAATGAATGCTCTGATTCAGACAATCATAATTAAGTTAATTGTTTATGAAATAACTTAATCTCGTCTAGTAACTCTTTATGCAAAGGGGTCTACTGTACAGCCTGATCAATTTGAAAATTTTATTTTCAATGAAGTTTCCAGAAAAGATTTCATTTTTGGTTTTGGCTGGTTGTGAAATTAAATTAAGAATTTTTTTATATGGCTACTATTAGAACGCTTTAAATGAGTCGATTTTTCAAAAAGTTCTTTACCACGAACTGCTTGACACATATTTTTTTTCTGCAAAAAAAGGGAGATATCATTACTCAGCTTCAAGTTACAGGCTTAATACGAAGAAAAAAATTAGTTCCTTTAAAATTTATGTTTGGTCTCCCAGCACCTTAGAACAACTTTTCATGCGACGGAAAATAGAATAAAATAACAAATAATTTTTCCCATCATCTCTAGAATGGAAGAGCTTATTGATGGGCCTTTAGTAAAGGGCCATAAGTCCTCAACCTATTATGTTTTATTTTGTTAGTGTTTCTTCACGTGGAAAAGGTAGTCGTATAAATTTCGGAAGGCGCTAATTCGATTGATCATCGGAAGCTTTAGTGCTCTTTTTATAGTCAAAATTGACCAGAGGACAAATAGCCCCTCTTCCCTTTTATCCCCAAATGCATCTGATCACAATTTTGAGATAGCCATTTTGTTCAAAATAGTCCAAAGGATCAACTAACTATATCTCTTGGGTTACCAGCCCCACTCCAAGCTGTCGTGGTCAGAGCAATAGGTTATGCAAGTTTGCGCTACCTCCCATTTGCTTTACAAATGGGAGGATATTAGGGGGTCGGGTTTAATCCTAAAGGGTGGGTGGACGGGGCTGGCTCTGCACAACCTTCCTGTTGGTGGCCCTGTTTTCACTAATCTTAGTGCACAACTAAAAAACAACAAAACATCGAAACCTTATTGCCTTTATGACCTTTAGTTTTCTATTGTCTAAAACTTAGTAACATAAGAAAATTAATTTAAAAAACAGAATTTATTTATTAATTTATATAAATATCTATAGTATGTTTGTTTGCATTGATTGTTTATTTAATGATTGTTTGATTGTTTATATGCCCCCAGGCCATAACTTACAACGCCTACCCCCAGGCCCTGGTGGGCTGTGTCGACACCGGAGTTTTTTATTATCAGAACTTTGAACTACATTAACAAAATGTCTATATCAAAATTTTGGTCTGATGCGTTTAGGCCGAGGAGGAGGGAGAGGGGCTAGTTGCCCTTCAATCTCTTTTGACTCTTAAAAAGTGAACAAGAACTTTCAATTTTCAATCAAATGAGCCCTCTCTAAAGTTTATAGGAGCATCCCTTCCATAAGAAATAATATGAAGGATTCTTAAATTACAACCCTAGCCCTGAGGACTTTGCGGGAGTTGTAATCCTCAAAGACCTAATTTACAGAAGTTAAAACTACGTTTAATAAAATGGCTGTCTTAAAATTTTGATTGGATGTGTTTGGGGAAAAGGTGGGCGTGAGAGGGGGATTAGTTGCCCTCAAATCACTGTCGACTATTACAAAGGGTACTAGCCCTCGGAATTTCCAGTCGAATGAGCCTTTTTCGAAGTTTCTACGACACCACCTTCTATCAAAACCTTTTATGTCCCCAGGGTATAACTTAGAACCCTTGCCTTGAGGTTTGTGGGGGAGTGTCCTCCTCAAAAACATATTTTCTATGTGAAAATCAACTACGCTGAACAAAATGGCTATCTCAAAATTTTGATTGGATGTGTTTGGGGGAATGATGAGTGAAGGGGGGGGCTAGTTGCCCTCCAATCACTTTTGACTATTAAAAAGGGCACTAGCCCTTTGAATTTCCAATCGAATGAGCCTTTTTTAAGTTTTTACGACAAAGCCTTCTATAAAAACCTTATATACCCCCAGGGAATAACTTAAAACCCTTGTCCAAAGGGTTGTGGGGGATTGTCCTCCACAAAAACCTATTTTCTATCTGGAAATCAACTACGCTGAACAAAACAGCTATCTCAAAATTTTGATTGAATGTGTTTGGGGGAATGATGGGCGTGGGGGGGGGATAGTTGCCCTCCAATAACTTTTGACTATTAAAAAGGGCACTAGCCTTTTGAATTTTTAATCGAATGAACCTTTTTTGAAGTTTCTACGACAACGCCTTCTGTAAAAACCTTATATGTTCCCAGGGCATAACTTAAAACCCTTGTCCTGAGGATTGTGGGGGAGTGTCCGCCTCAAAAACATATTTTCTATCTGGAAATCAACTACGCTGAACAAAAGGGTTATCTCGAATTTTGATTGGATGTGGTTGGGGGAATGATGGGCGTGGGGGGGATGCTAGTTTGCCCTCCAATCACTTTCGACTATTAAAAAGGGTACTAGCCCTTTGAATTTCCAATTGAATGAGCCTGTTTTGAAGTTTCTACGAAAACGCTTTCTATAAACACCTCATATGCCCCAAGGGCATAACTTAAAACTCTTGCCCTGAGGGTTGTGGGGGAGTTTTTTCCTCAAAAATATATTTTCTATCTGGAAATAAACTACGCTGAACAAAATGGCCCAAATAACATCACTTTCGACTATTAAAAAGGGCACTAGCCCTTTGAATTTCTAATCCAATGAGCCTTTTTTTGAAGTTTCTACGACAACGCCTTCTTTAAAAACATTATAAGCCCCCAGGGCATAACTTAAAACCCTTGCCCTGAGGGTTTTTGGGGATTGTCCTCCTCCAAAATATATATTCTATCTGGAAATCAACTACGCTGAACAAAATTGCTATCTAAAAATTTTGATTTGATGTGTTTGGGGAAATGATGGGTGTGGGGGGGAGGGCTAGTTGCACTCCAATCACTTTCGACTATTAAAAAGGGCACTAGCTTTTTGAATTTCCAATCGAATGAACCTTTTTTGAAGTTTCAACAACAACGCCTTCTATAAAAACCTGATTTGTCCCCAGGGCTTAACTTAAAACCCTTGCCCTGAGGGTTGTGGTTGAGTGTCCTCCTCAAAAATATATTTTCTATCTGGAAATCAACTACGCTGAACAAAATGGCTATCTGAAAATTTTGATTGGATGTGTTTGGGGAAATGATGGGCGTGGGGTGGGGGGAGTTTTGAGCTAGTTACACTCCAATCACTTTCGACTATTAAAAAGGGCCCTAGCTCTTTAATTTCCAATCGAATGAGCCTGTTTTGAAGTTTCTACGACAACGCCTTCTATAAAAAACTTCTATGCCCCCAGGGCATAACTTAAAACCCTTGCCCTGAGGGTTGTGGGGGAGTATCCTCCTCAAAAATAATTTTCTACCTGGAAATCAACTACGCTGAACAAAATGGCTATCTCAAAATTTTGATTGGATGTATTTGGGGAAATGATGGGCGTTGGGGGGGAGGTTCGCTAGTTACACTCCAATCACTTTCGATTATTAAAAAAGGCACTAGCCCTTTAATTTCCAATCGATTGAGCCTGTTTTGAAGTTTCTACGACAACGCCTTCTATAAAAACCTTATATCCCCCCAGTGAATAGCTAAAAACCCTTGCCCTGAGGGTTGTGGGGGAGTGTCCTCCTCAAAAATATATTTTCTCTGTGGAAATCAACTATGTCGAACAAAATGGCTATCTCACAGTTTTGATTTGGATTTTTTCGGGGGAATGGTGGGGGTGAGGGGGGGGGCTAGTGGTCCTCCAATCATTTCCGACTATTAAAAAGGGCACTGGAATTCTCGATTTCCAATCGAATGAGCCCCTTTTGAAGCTTCTACGACAACCCCTTCCATATGAAGTGCCTCTGAGAAAAAAAAATAATAATAAATAATAATAATAAAACATTGGAGCCGTATGGCCTTTACTATAGGCAACGCTACAGCGTTGCCTCTGATATGGGAGGCCTAAATTATATTCTTTTTACTGTAGTGCAAAACGTCGGGCGTAATAAAAAAAAATATGATAAATTTAGTATTACAAACAGTCCTGTCTCCATCTTAAATCGTGATCTCTAAAAGTCTCTAGTCCCTGAATGATAAAATAGTGCTTCAATATAATTCTTAGTACTAATATATTTATCTACACCATGGCAAAACATCAGTTCTATCTTGTATTAAATATTTTATATTATTTTAAAATTCTGGTGTGAACAATTTTGAAACAGTAATTATTAATTTATTGTGTATTTTTAAATGCTAAAATATAGAAAGTTTCGTTTTATCAATTTTTTATATAAACATGGACAAATTCAAGACTCATCATAGTATCTAGTTATAGTATTTAGTTATAATATCTATAGTTATATAGTTATACAATCTTTGAAGAGCACCGAAATTAGATAGTGGTTAACACTGGCCTGTCTAAACTGGAGCTCCAAAATGTTTTAAGATATTGACCCAAGGGTTGCCACAAAGGAAAAGTATAACCACTTATGGAACAAGTACTAACAAAAGCTATCCTCTCCACACCAATAAAGTGACCCTTTGTCCGAATCTCCGGAGACGATTCAATGCTTATGCAAACCTGGCAACTAAATTCCATAGTTCAAAAATTCAATACAACTTAGGAGAATATATTGGCTCGGAGCGATTAAGTAGCACAACATTTTACGTCTAGAGAAGCTGAGGTACGCGGGGTCACTTTTGGAGAGTTTTGTCAGTACTTGTTCCGTAGGTGATTATACTTTGGTACTATTTTTGGTAGGTTTGAAATTAAACGGTACGCTTAACGTTACTGTCCTAAAAATTTTACATTTTTTTACGTTTTTGAATTTATGTTACGCTTTTGAATAATGAATAATTTGCATATTTTCTGAGGAATCTATTTTTTTCACCCCTAAAAAAACTGATGTTACCACTTTAATTGCACTGACATGAGTATCGACATTCTTTCACATCACGGTCATTTAGTCTTATCACTCAATTATTAGGATGAAAATATACCATCTTCACTTTCTAGCATAGTATGTACAGATAACATTCTCTCTCATGAGTACAAGATTATCATTTGTTTAGTGACAATAGTCAGTTAATCACCTCACCAACTTTTAATTTCATCAGTGTTGAGTTTGAATCTTGTTCTGTCAACAGTCATACTTAAATTATAAAAAAGTTCGTCGTAACAAACTGTAAGCACGGAGTGACCCTGCTTAATCGTAACCAAAACTCTAAAAAACTGAATTTTAATATCAATGAATAGATCAAAACAATCATATTTTTATGCTGATTTCAAATATATAAGTTTTATCAAGTGTAGTCTTACCGATCAAAAGTTACGCGCCTGAGAGAATGTGCCCTATTTTGGAAAAAGGGGAAACCCCCTAAAAGTCATAGAACTTAATTGAAAATCACACTGTCAGATTCAGTGTAACAGAGAACCCTACTATAAAAGTTTCAAGTCCCTGTTTAAAAAATGTGGAATTTTGTATTCTTTTGCTAGAAGAAATATCACAGATACAGGTTTATTTGTTTTTTTTTTGTTTTGTTTTTTGTTGTTGTTTTTTTCCCAGAGGTGATTCTATCGACCCAGTGGTCCTAGAATATCGCAGGAGGGCTCATTAGAACGGAAATTAAAAGTTCTAGTACTCTTTTTAAGTGATCAAAAAAATGGAGGGCAAATAGGCTCTCTCCCACGTTCATTTTTCTCCTCAAAGTCATCCAATAAAAATTTCGAGATATCCATTTTATTCAGCATGGTTGAAAAATACAATAACGATGTTTTTGTGGATGGCTTAATCTCCCACAGTTTCCGGGGAAAGGACTGCAAGTTATGAACTTTGCCCATGGTTTACATATAGTATTGGTTATTGGGAAGTATACAGAAGTTTTCAGGGGGGATTTTTTTGGTAGTTGGGGGGTGGGGTGGGTTGGGTGTTACGTGGAAGGATCTTTCCATGGAGGAAAATCTCATGGGGGAAAGGATGTGACTCGGACGTCCGCAACAGATTTCACAGCATTATTTAAAAAAAACGATCAGAAATTAAACAGTAAAAAAAACAGTTTTTTCAACTGAAAGTAAGCAGCAACATCAAAATTCAAAACCAACAGAAATTAATACGTATATGATTGGGTTCGCCCCTTACTTATTACCTCGCACTATACGCTAAAGTTTTTTCTGTACTTTCATCAGAGCTATTTATTCTAATTAACGGCCTTTCGTGATTAAGAGGTCATTCTTAAAGAATTGGAACAAAAATTTGAACTTAGCGTAAAGAGCGAGATATTGACTAAGGGGAAACACTCTCGATTTACAAAATTAAAATATACGAATATAGAACTTCGTTACGTAAGTTAATTCGTAAATTAAATGAAACTCAGAGAGGAGAGAAAGTAACAAAATGGAAAATAAAATCAAAAAGGGTGAAAAAACGAGGATTTTGTCAGCCAGCGAACCATGAAGATGAAAAAATATAAGAAAATATTTCGACAAGGACCTCCACCAAGTCGTCCTAAGTGATAAAAAAAAAAAAAAAAAACGAAAATATAAACTTTCCAAGTTAACTATACGAATACAGAACAGACACTGAACAAAGAACCAAGCACGAATCAATCACAATGGATTTACCAAGCTGATTGGGCAAAGATCTCTCGTCTTGCAATAGTTTTAGCTGGTCTACAATTTCGGTTTTCATTAGATATGCAAATAGGTTCTTTTAAGTTTTTTCGGGTGAAAATATGATTGAGTTCTTCAAAATTAAACTGTCGTAAATTGGGCTAAATGAAATATCTCCAGTATCTCTATTTATTGCTAAATTTTGGTTTATATATTTTTTTATCTCAATTACCTCTTTAAAAGTTTGTGGTATGCCCTTAACAGTTGATATTAAAGTTGCCTGGTCAAACAGAACTAGATGGGTCGGATTTACGAAAATATGGGAAGCCAATACCGAATCAAAGTTATCATTGTTATTTTTTAATCTCAGGGACTTATCAATTGAAATTTTGTACTCATGCAAACGTTCACCTAGTTGTTGATGGGTCCTACCAATGTAAAATTTTCCACAAGAACTACCCAGTACAGGGTCTGTTTTATCCTTTCCTGAGTTGAAAAAGTGTTCAACTTTTTGTTCGGTCTTAAAAAAAACAAAAAGATTATGTATTTTTTTTTAATTTTTCCAATTTTATCACCAGGTTTTAGAATGTATGGTAAAATGAAGAAAGTTTTTTTCTCAATTGTTTATGTTACTGAAACAGAGGGGACAAACCCCATTTTTTGTTCTTTTATATTTTTTAATTGTCTATCTATTATATTTTCAATGAGTTTGATTGGGTAACTATTGCAAAAATGAATATCCTTGACATAATTTAATTCAGATTTTATATGATTACGGAAACACATTTTTAAAACTCTGTCGACTAAAGAGATTATTACCCCTCTTTTCGCAGAAGGAGGGTGATGGGAAGAGAAATGTAGATATTGATCATTATGAGTCGGCTTTCTATGTATAGAAAATTCAAGACTAGGAGCAGTTTTTATAATCAAAACATCCAAGAAAGGCAGCTTACCTGAATATTCGAGTTCCATTGTGAACTGGAGATTCGAATCAAAAGAGTTCAAATGTGCCAAAAAATCTCTTAGAAAGTCTTGTCCATGTTCCCAAACAGAAAGGATATCATCAACAAAACGAAACCAGATAGAGTGTTTGAAGACAGTAAATATTACATTTTTTGCTCAAAAATATTACAATTGAAGGTTGTTATACCGCCCCCTGGGCGTGCCGCCCTGGACGCTATTCAGAGATTTTGAGAAACACTTCTTCTTTTTGCTTTTGTACTGCAAAAACAAAAGTTTCCTTAATTCAATGGTGATTGCATTTAATAAATAACCTAATTCTACATAACATTCCTCCTCTTTTCATTAGTGTTTGTAGCCAGGGCCGTCACGTGTGGGGGGGGGGGAGGAGATGACACCCCCCCCCCCTCAATGTTTTTGGTCACTCGGTAAAAAAATAATTCAGTAAAATCGTGGCTTTTTGCGCCACTATTTTTCCGACGCAGTTAAAATTCTTTGTTTGGTTCAATAAAGACCACGAAAATACTGACATGTTATCTACAGAAATTTCGAACTTGGTCGGTAAACGCAGCAGTTTTACCGACTCCTGCCGGAGTTTTATAGATGGTGCCACAACTTTCCATTTGGTTAAATGATCAGCATTAAAATAGTCAGGATATGTACCGAAATCTAAATCTTAGTTGGTAAATGCAGCGGTTTTACCGACCCGTGCAGTAATTTTAGGTATTGTATTGGGAATTATGCTAATTATTGCCAAAAAACAGTCGGAAAAAAAGACCAGTCAGTCGGTGAACTTGCTCCCCCTCCCCCAGACATTTTGGCTAGTACGACACTGTTTGTAGCGCATGAATTTCTCTTGAATTTACTAGGACTAAACAAGGAAGCAGTTCCCTGAAAGGGAGGGAACTCTTTAATGGATTCGAAAGAGAATAATGAAAAAAAGAAAGCCACACCTTTTAGTTGTCAAAGACAAGTGACAAAAATAAAAATTGAGTGACCATTGCCTTATTCGACCGACTGATATGTATAAGACTCCCGGACTCCCGAATCCTCGGGAGTCACTCAAGAGATCATGTTGTCAAATAGTGAACTATGTGTAAGAGGCATTGCAGGCTCCCATATGTTTGGTTTTTTTCTTAGTTTTAGTATATGTTTTACCTATTACTTTCTTCAACTGTAGGGGGCTACCTTTTTATGATGTCTATATTAATTACCATGCCCTATTTTTCCAAAATCTGAGCTGAGTAGGCTATTTTTATGGGTACACAGTTTACAACCCTTGTAATTTCTCTACGTCTTAAAAGAGTAGAGTTTTGCTTTATAGATCAAGAGATTAGGACGCTAATAAAAAATGTTTCCCAGCAAGAATATAGCCCATGTTGCCACCAGACCAAAAAATTTCGTAACGTCTAACTCTTAAAAACGTAACTGTTTCGTAACTTTTGATAGGAAAGTCTCTTTTCAAGGCAGGGTGCCTTAATTTCACTATCAAGAGCGATACTTAAAGAGGGGAGGAGACATTTCTTGCCTTATAATTTTAAAAATATATTTTACGTAATCTCATTAAAAATCCTCTCTCCAACTTTTAAAAGGTGCCTAAAAAACATACAATAATAAAAATTTATGCTTCTTTACCTTCAGGAAATTCCTATTTATTCAGCTATAAGTGCTGCTTCCAGTTTACCTGTACAGCAGAAAGCCCCCCCCCCCCGATGCGTGTATAAAACCCCAGGCTACTATTTTGCTTATCTTGTTGTTTTTGTTTTCAATTGCCATTATTGGTGTTTTAAACCAAAAGTTGATGAGTAATACGTACAAAATAAAAGGCAACTCAATAAACACATGACACTTCAAAGTTTTGAAGAAAAGAAGAAAACCAACTATATACTTTTTTTATTTATTGTTAAATTTCAATAAAAACGATCTTAGTAAATCCAGCTTCTTAAAAAGACACAAAAAATCATTTTAATTGCTGCCTTCCCGTCTAATATTTTAGATTGGCTCGGTCTCAGTCTGACCTCCTCTAGCTTCAAATTTGCATCGCTCCAACATGATGATTGAAGCAATTCCGTGTGACAGAGTTTTTGTTTTGTTTTTATTTTATCGAACGAAAAATAATTCAATCGTTGTCTTCAATTCCTATACGAAACAACAATTATTTTGCATAATATGCATTTTTCGGCTTGTAATTAGAATCGTAACTCCCAACCAAAAGAACGTAAGAGATAAAAGAAAAGTTTACACAATTCAATCGTAGGAATGTTCCTAAAGCTGTTTTGATGGGTCTCACAAGTCCACGCACATACATAGAATTTTTAGGGGAGGAGGTCAAACAATAAAAAAAACTCATTTTCAAAATGAACTAAAAAGTAGAGAGTTATTTTTTTCTCAAGAATATATGAATATGATCGAACATGAGGGGCGCAAAAAGCATTGGGTCTTACATGACATAAACACCAAATTTATCTAGGTTTTAAATGCATAAACGGAAAAAATCCATGAGTCGAAGAAAACAAATAAAAAAGATCAAATTATGCAAAAACGAATCGATTTTTTGCCCCGAATTTTCATTATATTTAATATTTTCAAATTTTTAATTTTCAAATTAAAAAAAAAATTAATGTCTCATCCAAGATTACAACCTAAGTTAACACAGCCTCGGGAGGTGGTTTTACCGTTGTGCTAAACTGATAAAAGTGGGAAGTAACTGAACATTCGGAAGTGGTTGAAGAATAGTTCACAAATTAAAAGAAAAATTGTGTGACAAAGAAATAAAAGGAAGATGGAACAAACAGATCAGTAAGTTAATATAAATGAACTGGAAATGATTTAATTAATAAAATTAAGGGGGATAATGAAAAACCTGTAATTTAATAAATAAATGACGAGAAATTTACGTTTTCAGGGCATTGGGGCCCCAGTCCAGCCTGCGTGGTCCCTATGAATCAGTGTTTAAGTAAACTGTAAGCATACCCTATACATATGCAAGACTGTTTATCTTCTTCATAGAAATGGGCATTAGTCTAGTTGTCGTTGTCAAAAGTCAAATATTGAGTGATGGTCCTTTTCTGAAGAAAACATGCTAAACACACAAGCAGTACGATTAAATTATTTATTGTATACAATTTCCAAATATCATGGCCTTTATTTTGAAAATACACCCATCTCCCTGATGGTCCGGGATATAGCCCTGGGAATATATTAAAAAAAAAGATCAGCCAATAAAATTCTAACTTTACAATATGAAAGAACACGAAAGAATGTCACCACAAGATTTGAAACAACGATGAAATGTATTTATAATTATATAGTTATATATGGGACCGCAGATGGGGAGTGGGGTATAATGTCAAAAAAGTGACCACGATATTTGGAAAAAGTTTAGCATAAAATTGAAAATTCTGGCTCACCTAACCCACCCCCTCCTCAATGCTTAGATATAACCATAAAATGGCTCATTTTTACAGTTTCATATATTTTGTCAATAATCCCATATCAAAAGAGCAACTTTTGTATATCGCCTGATATTATGTCAAACCAATCAGAAGGGGGAGGGGGCGGGGTGCGGTTGTTACGGAAAGAATAATGCATGTCATCGGTACTTGTCAATTAGATGACACACACGCAAGATAAATGCTAAAGGAAAGTAGTCAAACGGATATCAGTCGAAGTAGAGAATTGGATGGCAAAACGTGGTTTGTCATTGCGGTTATAATATTTAAACTATTGTTTTTTGGAGTTAAGGGGGCAAAAAGTACCTAGATTAGATAACGTATTTAATATATACTATGCTTTACCCCCCCCCCCCTAATGTGCAAATATATAGCCCAAATTTGGTTCTAAATTTTTATATTTTCATCATATTTTGTTTTATTTCATTAGCATTAACTAATGAAACTATCTCCTTCTCCATATAATTTTAGTATAACTGTTGACAGAACAAGATTCAAATTCAACTGATGAAATTAAAAGTTGGTGAGGTGACTAGCTGACTATTGTCACTTGTCACTAAACAAATGATAATCGTATGCTCATGAGAGAGAATGTTATCTTAACTAACTATGCGAGTAAGCGAAGTGGGTATTTTTCTCATCCTAAAAACTGAGTGATTGTTTGATAAGATTAAATGACCGCGATGTGAAAAAATACTGATCCTCATGTCTGTGTAATGAAAATAGAAACAGCAGATTTTCACAGGGGAAAAAATAGATTCCTAAAAAATGTTAAGCTTCCTTATTATTCAAAAGCATAACATAATTGTAACATAAACTCAAAAACGTAAAAAAAATGTAACGTTTTTAGGACAGTCAAGTAAAACTTACCGTTTTATTTAAAAAGTACCAAAAATGGGACGAACGTAACCTCGGTGGCAACCCTGAGCCCATCAAGCTAAGTGTTTTTTATTATGGAGTCAAAATCTATTTGTGTTCTAAGGAGCTAATTTGTTCATGTCTTTAAAGAGTTATTTTTCTTTATAGATCAAAAGATCACGATGTTAAGATAAAAGATGGCTCAGCGAGCTTTTCTTATGGGTGTAAAATCTGACCTTGTATTTAAGGAGAGGTTCACTACAACCTGGTTTATTTCTTTTATGTATTAAAAAACATTATGTTTTTTCTTGTAGATCAAAATGTTACAAAGCTAAGAAAACGAAAGATTACGGCGATAAAAGGAAAAATATCACCCGTCAAGAATATTTCCCATTAAACTAAATATTTTGTTTATGGGGAAAGATCACAAGTTTTGGCTGCGACCTCTTTTATTTCTTCATGTCATAGGAAAAGCTATTTTATCTCTTATACAGTACGAATATTGCCCATAAAAGTATAGCCAAGCAAGCTATATGTTTTCTTTTATTAGAGGAAAAATCTGAGTGTTGCTTATGTTAGTTTTTCAATTAATTTTATTTTCTTATGTTTTTAAACAAATTAATATTTCCCTTTTAGATCAAAAGATTACGATGCTGAGAAAAAACATTGCCCAGCAAGAATATATGAAAAGACATATTGGATGTACCCCTAAACTTAGTTTTATAAATGTCCGTGACGTTTATAACACGTTTGATCTTACATACTACCCTCATGTTGTTGTACTTCATACGTGTGATGATGATAGCTCCTGTTGCGAGCTTCAGTCTGACACTTGTGTTGCAGAGAAGAAAGAAGAGGTGGAACTGTTCTTTCAGGTAAAGCTTTTTGTTTTATAGCACCCACACACACAAAAAAGGAAATCCGGCAGAATCTTTCCCGCGAAGTGATGCTTGCAAGGGAAAATTCATAGATACAAGTACAAATGTTTAAGATATCAAGATATTCTAAAAATATGCAAAACTTACCGACTTTCTAGGGGTATAATTATTCGTCCCAGTTAGGTCCTGTTTTATGGATGAAGGATGGTAAGTTGCCAAAAATCGTGTTTTTCCCGTTTTACAGATGAAGGAGGAAAAATCTCTTTTTACGGACGAAAGATGATAGGTTGCAAAAAAAAAATCATGTGTTTTTTGTTTTTCGGATGAAGAATGAAAAATCCCGTTTTACGGATGAAAAATGATAGGTTGCCAAAAATCCTGTTTTTTCTCGTTTATAAGTGAAGGAGGAAAAATCTCGCTTTATGGATAAAGGATAATAGGTAGCAAAAAAAGTTTTTCCCCGTTTTAGGGACGACGAATGAAAAATCTCGCTTTACAAATGTCGGGCAATAGACTAACAAAAATCCTGTTTTTCCCATTTTATAGATGAGGAGGAAAAATTTTTTTTCACACAAAAAGATAATAAGCTGCAAAAAAAGTATTTTCTCGTTTTACAGATGACGAATGAAAAATCCCGTTTTACGAAGGAAGTGATAAAATTGATACAATTGATAAAAAGATAAAATTGATAAAAAATTGATAGAAATGGATAAATTTTATAAAATATGATAAAATTGATGCTTCATTTGGTTTTGCTTGTAGTATTTTTAACTTCATTTTACCTGAAAAAGCACAAATGAAGCTTCAAACCATTTTTTACGTTAATATTCCACATTTGGTATTTTGGATCCAATTTTGACGTTAAACCAGGTTTAATTTTAATTTCTAGAAGGGATGGACAAGGGAGGGGAGTGGAGGGGTCTTGTGGCTGCAAGGGCCTCTTTTTCTAAAATAGTATTTATGCCTTTAACTTCATAATCTTCCCAACTTCCTTACAAAAAAAATAAATAACAATAATAAAACATTGGAGCCGTATGACCTTTACTATAGGCAATTCTATAGCGTTGCCTCTGATAGGGCTCGTTATGGAATGAGAGCCTTCTTTACATAGGCTCTCTGCTTAGGTATTTGCCTACGACAAACGACGCAACTTCGGCTTTGCGGGTCCATTTTGAAGTTAATAGTCGAAGAGGCGAATTTGATATTATAGTGCTTAAATTTATCTCAAATTTTGAATTTGGATTAATGTAAACAAAATTTCTTCAGAGCTTAATATTGACAAAAATTCGAAGTTATATATAGCTGAGCCAATATTATCTTGATTTTCAAGTTTTTTTTACAATGATCCTTTTATATTTTGTTACGTTTCTTTACGGAAAGCAGTATGTAAATCCTTTTTTTTGTGAGAACTCAGAAATTTTTTGTAGAGATGAGTGTTTATAAAAAAAGGTCTTGTCACATTTTATTTCAGAAAGCTTTAGTTTTCGACTGCTTTTTGAGTTTAGATCGATTTTTATGGATATGAAAAACACCGCATTAGACATAGAATTGGAACTCAAAAGCAATATAGGTTTCATTTCATCAGTGTATCTTAGGTTTTTTTTTCGGGATGAATCTTAAGATTTTTATAACTGATTTGTGACAGCCCAGGCTAAAAATATTCAAATCACTTTTGAACTGTCATGGTATTTAAGTAAGTCAGCTTGCGCCTAAGATAATGTGTACAAAATTAAGCAAGTAATTGAATACATTTAACATTCAGAAGTTAATTTCTGGTGAAATTAAAACTTTGGTGGAATTCATTTGTTAAAAGTCTTAGAGAGGATCTATTGAAAGGGTTCAATACTTAGTGAAATGGATGGCTGGCTCGAATGTGAGCTATTTGTATAATTACACTTCCTGTCCAATATGTGTAAAATTCATCAAAAATATTCACTTTTCCATGATACAATGCCTGTAAAAATCACTTTTACATTATTCCCTGCTTGAGAAAGTGGCTTATATTTGAGTACGATTTTGCTGAAGCAAGTCATTTTCTGTTGCTGGTTTTCAGTGAGATAAATAAGAAAATAAATGAAATTAAACCGCTATAATTCATAAACCAAACATAATTTCAGTGTGTTGAATATTATAGTTCTAGGACACAGCCTCAGGACGTAGCCAGAGAAAGCTAAGGACGTAGCCTTAGGACGTAGATGGGTTCATACCCTCTTCCTGCCAATATGTGAAAAAGTTATACGAAGAAAATGTGGACTCATGATGGGACATCATAATAAAATTACCTTTTGTATAGTTCCCTCCTCTATCAGAAAAGTGGCTTGTCTGCATTAACAATATAACTGTTCAACTATTACAACTGTTTTATTTTACAACTCAAAACAAAAAATCAATCCCCCCTTCCAAATGAGGAGCAGGACTTGTGAAGTTTGGCATGTTAACAATTGTCATTTCTGTTACAGGTTTCCAGTGGGAGAAATAAGAGAATAAACGAAATCAAACCACTACTATTCATAAACCATACATCATGTCAGTGTGTTGACAGATTGGAATATTATAGTCCTAGGACACAGCCAGAGAAGTCACAAGAATTGATAAGGGATAGTTCAGCAGAAGCAACTCTTTCGTTGGAAGATAAAATAAGAATTTCCAAAAGACCTAGTATTATATCACAAATGGAGACTGATCCTTCGTAAGGCTTTAATTTATCTATATATAAATATATATATATATATATATATATATATATATATATATATATATATATATATATATATATATATATATATATATATATATATATATATATATATATATATATATATATATATATATATATATATATATATATATATATATATATATATATATATATATATATATATATATATATATATATATATATATATATATATATATTGGGATTAAACAGTTTTTCAGAACAAATCGTACAAGTCAAAAAGACAATTGCTTATTTTTTTTTTCTTAAAAAATTGGATAAAATTGTCAAATTCATGCTCTATATTATTAACGTAACCTTATTTATTATTGCTGTAAATCTGTTTCGAAATTGGTTAAAATTGGTTTAGAAATTTAATTTCTCTGTCACTTTTGATGTTTTTATTTTCTTTACAAAATTGGCCGTCAAAAGCACATTTTTTGAATTGGAGACCATTTGGTTTAATTGGAGACCAATTTTAAGTAAATTTCCAAAAAAAAAATCCATAAATAAAGCTTAAATTGAACTAAGAAGATTTAGTAAAATTTATGCTGATTGGAATAAAGCAGCGGGTTTTGTATTAAATCAGGAGTTAAGCAGGGCTGTGTTCTATCTCCCTTTATATAGATTATTTTGATGGATTTTGTATTAAGGAACACAGGAAAGGCATTGGGAGACCACAAAATCAAATGGGGAGGAAAAAGTTTCCTGGACTTACATTATGCTGATGATTTAAGGATCCTAGAGGAAAGTGTGAGCAAAATGAATGAGCTTTTAAAGGTTTTGTAAGTTCAGGGTGTAAGAATAGGTTTGAAAATTAATGTTAAGAAGACTAAGTCGCTAAGGCTAGGAATAAGTGAAAATTAAAAGTTGACGTTGGGTTATGAAAAGATTGATCAAGTGGGCAGCTTCACTTACATTGGTACTATTATTAGTAAAGATGGTGGGAGCAGTGAAGATGTTAAAAGTAGAATAGCCAAGGCTCAGGGTGTTTTTTCACAATTAAAAGAAGTTTGGAAGAATAGGAAGATAAGTATGCGAACCAAGATTAGAATTTAAGAAGCTAAAGTAGCTAAAATAGTCAAATATGGGTCTGAAGCGTGGGTGCTTCGAAAAGCGAAAGAAAATTTGATATATATTTTCCAGAGAAATTGCTTAAGGATTGTTCTGGGTACCCGGATGACTGACCGTATTTCAAACAATAGGCTGTACGAAAAATGTGGTACAATACCGCATTTGACAGATTGCCGAAGATTTTTCTTTTCGATAAACTGTCAAGGGCTAAATGGAAAGCAGGTCGTCATCGTCTGGGGTGGGAGGACGTCATAAAGAAAGATTTAAAGGAAATGTAAACTTCGCGGGAGGGTGTAAAAATGGAGGCTTTGAATAGTTTGGGATAGAGAAGGAGTGTGTGTAGCTGTGTTGGCCTCAGGTGGCTTGGTGCTGCAGCGAGTTGTTAGCAGTTAGTAGTAGTAGTAAATAAAATAAAATAGGATGGATATTTAATAGTTTAGAAACAAATTTGGGCTCTATATTTGCAAATTAAGGGGGGGGAGAAAGCATGGTGTATATTATATAAGTAGCCTAACTTAACCCGACACTTTTCCTCACCCCTAATAGTAGTAATCAACCTTATACTTTGCCGAGACATATAGCAATTTCAATGCTATTCTGGACCTTCTATACGCCGTTTCAAAGAGATTCCTTTCTGTGCTATTCTGGACCTTGTATACACCTTTTCGAAGAGAGTGAGTATCTTCTCACATTGCAGTATACTTCTACTACTTTATGTTCCTTTCTATGATATTCTGGGCCTTTACGTTCCTTCCTATGATATTTTGGTCCTTTACGTTCCTTCCTATGATATTCTGGGCCTTTACGTTCCTTCCTATGATATTCTGGGCCTTTACGTTCCTTCCTATGATATTCTGGGGCCTTTACGTTCCTTCCTATGCTATTTAGGGCCTTCGTTATACTATGCTATTCTGGGCCTTTACGTTCCATCCTATGATATTCTGGGTCTTTACGTTTCTTCCTATGATATTCTGGGCCTTTACGTTCCTTCCTATGATATTCTGGGCCTTTACGTTCCTTCCTATGGTATTCTGGGCCTTTACGTTCCTTCCTATGATATTCTGGGCCTTAACGTTCCTTGACCTTTTCAAAAATATTCAGAACTCCCTCACATGGTCTTCTGGATTTGCCTCACATTGCATTATACTATGTACCATCTTGTACTAGTTAGGACCTTGCATAACGTTTTATGAAGGACAAGTTTTTCTGACGCAACTTACCAGATTACATATCAGTTATTTTTTTTTTTGTCACTATTCCAGTTTTTTCTAAGCCAGTATTTGCACGTGGTTACTCCGCATACGGTAACTTGATTAGTAGGTTTGGAGATAACTTAATTTACTTAGACAATGAACGATATTAATTAATGTTTTGAATAATAGGAATGTGAATGATTCTAATTAGTGATTGGATTGTATCAGCGGAGAAAAAAAAGGATTAAACTGATTAACAGTTAAGGTAACCCCAAAGGAGCTGTTAACTGAGGTAAATTGTTATAAATTTGAAAAATACCTAACGACGAATCGGAAATGGTTGATTAACATTTGCAAAAAAAGGGGTAATGGGATTTGCGAATTGGAGGAGATGGGGTGGTTATGCACTGTATAATACACAAGTGATGTTTTGGAGAGTATTGTCAATTTAAATAAGATCTAACGTTCCCCGGGGGTTTAGTTAAATTGGGTTGAGTTGCACGAAGGCTCAGTAGTACGAGAGTTCAGTAGCACGGGGGTTCAGTTGTACAGGGTTTCGGTTATACAGGGGTTCAGTTACATGGAGGGTTCATTTGAACGGTTGGGGGGGGGGATTTGCAATTTGGAGGAGATGGGGTGATAGTGTACTGTACAATACACAAGTGATGTTTTGGAGAGTATTGTCAATTTAAAATAGTTTAGAAATAAAAACAAATAACAAGAAATGGCTGAAAAGTGTTTTGACTCTTTTGAGGGAGATGGACTGCCTGGAGGGTTGAGATGCACGAGAGTTCAGTTAAAGGGGGGTACAGTTACATGGAGGTTTAGTTAAATGGGGATCGAGTTGCATGAGGGGTTCAGTAGCACGAGGGTTCAGTAGCACGGGGGTTCAGTTATACATGGGTTCAGTTACATGGGGGGAGGGGGTGGGGATTGTTACCTGATTCTTTTATTCTAACTTAACTTGTAGGAATAGGACTTCATTCCATTGGCTAAATCAGTTTATTCATCTATAATGGTGAACAAAAAGACTATTAATTCTCCGTATTCTTCTTCTTCTTTTGATCATGCACCCATGCCTCCCATGCCTCCTTCTCACTCGGGGTCAGTTGACGTCTTAATATCCGATAAAAGTTGCATATTCCACTCGTTCTCCACACCTCGTAATATCCGTCATGAGTGATATAGTGGGAGTCATCGATCTTAGGATCCCGATCTAGACATGAAAATTAAAAGGCTTAAAATATATGGAATTTGTATAAGCTGTAATGGACAAAAATACGCTAAAAGACGGTTCCCGTTAAATTATTGCAGTTTTCTATGAAAATGAACGATTTTCAATGCGAAGATTTGTTAGTGTTAGGGATAGTTTGCTACTTCTGACAGAAAATTTGTATCACTATAAAAAAATTGTTACTTCTAAGAAAAAATTTAGCATCTTTGGCAGAAAACTTGCTAGTTCAAACAGAAAACTTGTTACCATAATTTTCTGAGCTGAATTTCTTAGCCTTTCATAGGTGTGTGTTGTCTGAAACCTATGATTTGGGATGGTTAATTTGCTATTATTGACTTTTCAGAGCTAGGTTTCTTAGCCTTTCATAGGTGTGTGTTGTCAGAAAATCATGTTTTGGGATTTGTAGTTTGCTTTTTGGACTATTCAGAGCTAGGATTCTTAGTCCTTCATAGGTGTTTGTTGTCTGAAACCTATAGTTTGGGATGAGTAGTTTGCTATTTCAGGCTTTTCTGAGCTAAGGTTTCTTAGTATTTCATAGGCGTGTGTTGTATGAAACTTATGACTTGTGGTGTGTAATTTGCTATTTCCGACTTTTCATAGCCAGATTTCTTAGTCTTTCGTAGGTGTGTATTGTCTGAAACCTATGATTTGGAGTGGGTGGCTTGCTATTTTTTTACTTGTTTGAGCTGGCTTTCTTAGCCTTTTAAAGGGGTGTGTTGACTGAAGACTATGATCTTGAGTGGGTGGCATGCTATTTTTGAATTTTCTAAACAACATTTCTTACTCTTTCAGAGGTGTGTATTGTCAGAAAATTATGATTTGGGAGGTGTAGTTTGCTTTTAGGACTTTTCAGAGCTATGATTCTTAGTCTCTCATAGGCGTTTGTTGTCTGAAACTTCTAGTTTGGGATGAATAGTTTGCTGAGAAGCTAACTTTAGTATTTTATGGTTTTATGTGCCTGAAATCATGAATTAGAATAGTTAATTATCTGTTTAGGGTTTTCAGACCTAGGTTTTTTAGATTTTTGTGCGTGCTCGACTTCTGGGGTTTATTATTTGAGAAGTTAACTTTAGTATTTTGTGGTTTTACGCGCCTCAAATTTTGAATTAGAATATTTAATTATCTGTTTAGGTTTTTAAACACAGGTTTCTAGATGTTCATGGGTGTTGGGATCCTGGAGCGTTTTATGACTCCTCCTCTCAATGAAATCACCAGGTTTTAGGACTCGTCCCCTAAGCCATAACTCAATTCAACCTTGAGCGAAGATATAAAAGTTTGATGAACTATTTTTCTATTTAACAACTACCTTAATAAGTTCCAACATAATAGGAGAGCATGACACAGAATTTAACAGTTACCGAAAGTTCAATGACTCCTCCCCACAATGACTTCCAAGGGTTTTATTACTCCTCCCCACAATGAATTCAGATGGTTTTAAGACTCATCTCACTAGTCATAGCTCCGTTCAACCTTGAGCGAGGATATAAAAGTTTGATGAAGTATTTCTCTACTTAACAACTACATTAATAGCCTTCAAGATGATAAGACTGTATGAAACTGAATTTGTTAGTTTGAAAAAATCATCTTTTGGTGTTATATTTGAAAGGGCTTTTTTATTATTGTCTATGGATCTCGAAGAAAGTGACTGTTATCATTGGATAGTGAACTATAATCTGTTTGAGCATAATCAAAGCTTGAGGAGTACTACATTACGCTATATAAACAGACTGAGATTCTATGATAGAGTGATTACACCACTTAATAATACTGGTCAGGAACTGAGAAATGTTCAGGAGGAATTCAGTGAAATTTGCAGCTTTTTCGGAGTTGAAGCACTCTACGTCAAGGGCAATGTTCCTACAGATAAAGTTTTAATTCAAAAGTTTGACCCCAGGATTCCACTTTTCAATCTAGAAGAGTTTAAATGTCCTAAATTTGAAGGGGGCTATCGCCATCCTGAAGACGAGGTTAGGTTCTTCGCACAGTGGATACATAAGAACATACCTCATCGTGATAAATCCATAGGACACGTTAAAAACTATTCTATATTATGCAACCATCGTTTGTGGATGTTTAAGAGTGAACTCTAAGTACTATTTTTATGTAAACATTTGTTGTTTTTTTTTCTCAAAAAAAAAATCTGTTAATACGTTTAAGCAATAAATATCTTTAATCTTAACCCGTCTTTATTCTTTAGAATAGTTTTATTGTAAGCAAGTAACAAACTCTTTCCTGAAGTCATCTCTTGGATACACAATGCAGAAACTTCATTTGAGAAACTATGAAAAAATTGTAAGTAAGTAAGTAATAAATTCTTTCTTGAAGTCACCTCTTGGATACACAATACAGAAATTTTCATTAAAGAAATTATGAAAAAATTGTAAGTAAGTAGCAAATTCCTTCTTGAATTCACCTGCTGGATAAACAAAGACATTTCGTTCAAGAAATTATGACAAAATTCTAAGTAAGTAACAAACTCTTTATTGTTTACATGACTTAGATACACGATGTAGAAATTTGATTCAATAAATTATGAAAAAATTCTCAGTAAGTAACAATTTCTTTCTTGAAGTCATCTCTTGGATACACAATACGGAAATTTAATTCAAGAAATAATGAAAATATTTGTAAGTAAGTAACAAACTCTTTATTGATTTCACCTCTTGGATATACAGTACAGATACTTCATTCAAGAAATTGTGAAAAAAATCGCAAGTAAGTAACTTTTTTTTCTCTTTATCACAAACAATTTTCACTTAGCTAAATGATGTAGAAATTTAATTCAAGAAATTATGAAGAAATTCTCAGTAAGTAACAATTTCTTTCTTGAAGTCAACTCTTGGATACGCAATACTTAAATTTCATTCAAGAAATTATGACAATATTTGTAAGTAAGTAACAAACTCTTTATTAATTTCACCTCTTGGATATACAGTACAGATACTTCATTCAAGAAATTATGAAAAAAACGCAAGTAAGTAACTTTTTTTTTCTCTTTATCTCAAACAATTTTCACTTAGCTTCACGATGGAGAAATTTAATTCAAGAAATTATTAAAAAATTCTCAGTAAGTAACAATTTCTTTCATGAAGTCAACTCTTGGATACACAATACACAATTTCATTCAAGAAATTATGAAAAAACTTTAAATAAGTAACAAATTCTTTCTTGAATTCGCATGTTGGATTAACAAAAATACATTTCGTTCAAGAAGTTTTGACAAAATTCTATGTAAGTAACAAACTCTATTAAAAAAGTTTGGAAGAATAGGAAGATAAGTCTGCAAACCAAGATTAGAATATTAGAAGCTACAGTGATTAAAGTAGTCAAATATGGCTCTGAAGCATGGGCGCTTCGAAAAGCGGATGAAGATTTGCTAGATGTATTCCAGAGAAATTGCTTAAGGATTGTTGTGGGTACACGGATGACTGACCGTATTTCAAACAATAGGCTGTACGAAAAATGTGGTACAATACCGCATTCGACAGATTGCCGAAGATTTTTCTTTTCGATAAACTGTCAAGGGCTGAATGGAAAGCAGGTCGTCATCGTCTGGGGTGGGAGGACGTCATAAAGAAAGATTTAAAGGAAATGTAAACTTCGCGGGAGGGTGTAAAAATGGAGGCTTTGAATAGTTTGGGATAGAGAAGGAGTGTGTGTAGCTGTGTTGGCCTCAGGTGGCTTGGTGCTGCAGCGAGTTGTTAGCAGTAGTAGTAGTAGTAAATAAAATAAAATAGGATGGATATTTAATAGTTTAGAAACAAATTCGGGCTCTATATTTGCAAATTAAGGGGGGGATAAAGCATAGTGTATATTATATAAGTAACCTAACTTAACCTGACACTTTTCCTCACCCCTAATAGTAGTAATCAACCTTATACTTTGCCGAGACATATAGCAATTTCAATGTTATTCTGGACCTTGTATACGCCGTTTCAAAGAGATTCCTTTCTGTGCTATTCTGGACCTTGTATACACCTTTTCAAAGAGAGTGAGCATCCTCTCACATGGCATTATACTTCTACTACTTTATGTTCCTTCCTATGATATTCTGGTCCTTAACGTTCCTTCCTATGTTATTTTGGTCCTTTACGTTCCTTCCTATGTTATTCTGGTCCTTTGCGTTCCTTCCTATGTTATTCTGGTCCTTTATGTTCCTTCCTATGATATTCTGGGGCCTTTAAGTTCCTTCCTATGCTATTTAGGGCCTTCGTTATACTATGATATTCTGGTCCTTTAAGTTCCATCCTCTGATATTCTGGGCTTTTATTTTTCATCCTATTCTATTCTGGGTCTTTACGTTCCATCTTATGATATTCTGGGACTTTACGTTCAATCCTATGATATTTAGGTACATTCCATACTATGATATGCAGGTCCTTTAAGTTCCTTGACGTTTTCAAAGATATTCCGAGCTCCCTCACATGGTCTTCTGAATTTGCCTATAATTCAAGAAATTCAAGAAATATAATTCAAGAAATTATGAAAATATTTTCAGTAAGTAACAATTTCTTTCTTGAAGTCAACTCTTGGATACACAATACGGAAATTTCATTCAAGAAATTATGAAAAAATTGTAACTAAGTAGAAAATTCTTTCTTGAATTCACCTGTTTAATAAACAAAAAGACATTTCGTTCAAGAAATTATTACAAAATTCTAAGTAAGTAACAAACTCTTTATTGTTTTCACGAGTTAGATATACGATGTAGAAATTAAATTCTAGAAATTATGAAAAAATTCTCAGTCTAAGTAGCAAATTCATTCTTGAATTCACCTGTTGGATAAACAAAAAGACATTTCGTTCAAGAAATTATGACAAAATTCTAAGTAAGTAACAAACTTTTTATTGTTTTCACGAGTTAGATATACGATGTAGAAATTAAATTCAAGAAATTATGAAAAAATTCTCAGTAAGCAACCATTTCTTTCTTGAAGTCAACTCTTGGATACGCAATACGGAAATTTCATTCAAGAAATTATGAAAATATTTGTTAGTAAGTAACAAACTCTTTATTGATTTCACCTCTTGTATATACAGTACAGATACTTCATTCAAGAAATTATGAAAACAACGTAAGTAAGTAACTTTTTTTTTCTTTATCACAAACAATTTTCACTTGGATACAAGATTTAGAAAATTTCGTTCAATAAATTATGAAAAAATTCTCAGTAAGTAACAATTTCTTTATCGAAGCCAACTCTTGGAAACACAATACGAAAATTTCATTCAAGAAAGTATAAAAATATTTGTAAGTAAGTAACAACCTCCTTGTTGATTTCACCTCTTGAATATACAGTACAGAAACTTCATTCAAGAAACGTGATTAAACACGTTTTGAAACTACATGCTATTTGCATGCCTTTCCTTGGCACCTTTCCAAACGAACGGGGATTCCCCACTGGTTCCTACACATTGCAAAAAGTGAGCAGTACGAAAACTCCGCGTTTTCAGCCAGACTGGTTTTTTAGACAACACCCGTTTTTTAGGGACCAATCAGAGACAGCGGAGGTTGCTCAATATACATCCTTGGCACCTTTCCAAAAAGAACGAAACGTTTACTCTAGGTTCACTTAGAGTGGCACGCCACTCTAAGTGAACCTAGATCAACCCAACTTTTTGGATATCTCTCTCACTATGACTCTCTTTGTGTGTCGTGTAAAATTTTGACTGCACGATTTCGGAAAAAAAGAGGCGTGAGAGGCGGCGTAGTTACCATTCAATCTTTTTAACATCAAAACTTAAACGGTCAGAAATAGAGGCTGTTTCCAAAGATTTAGCTAAAAAACCAGTCTGGTTAAAAACGTGGAGTTTTCGTACTGCTCACTTTTTTGCAATGTGTAGGAACCGGTGGGGAATCCCCGCTCATTTGGAAAGGTGCCAAGGATGTATATTGAGCAACCTCCGCTGTCTCTGATTGGTCCCTTAAAAACGGGTGTTGTCTAAAAAACCAGTCTGGCTGAAAACGTGGAGTTTTCCTACTGCTCACTTTTTGCAATGTGTAGGAACCAGTGGGGAATCCCCGTTCGTTTGGAAAGGTGCCAAGGAAAGGCATGCAAATAGCATGTAGTTTCAAAACGTGTTTAATCACGGTTCTTGAATGAAGTATCTGTACTGTATATTTAAGAGGTTGAGTCAATAAAGAGCTTGTTACTTAATTCCAAATATTTTTCATGATTTCCTGAATGAAATTTTCATTTTGTGTTTCCAAGAGTTGACTTCAATAAAGAAATGGTTACTTACTGAGAATTTTTTCATAATTTCTTGAACTAAATCTCTACATCGTGTAGCTAAGTGAAAATTGTTTGTGATAAAGAGAAAAAAAGTTACTTACTTGCGATGTTTTCATAATTTCTTGAACGAAGTATCTGTACTGTATATCCAAGAGGTGAAATCAATAAAGAGTTTGTTACTTACTTACAAATATTTTCATAATTTCTTGAATGAAATTTCCGTATTGTGTATCCAAGAGTTGACTTCAAGAAAGAAATGGTTACTTACTGAGAATTTTTTCATAATTTCTTGAATTTAATTTCTACATCGTATATCTAACTCGTGAAAACAATAAAGAGTTTGTTACTTACTTAGAATTTTTCATAATTTCTTGAACGAAATGTCTTTTTGTTTATCCAACAGGTAAATTCAAGAAAGAATTTGCTACTTAGACTGAGAATTTTTTCATAATTTCTTGAATTTAATTTCTACATCGTATATCTAACTCGTGAAAACAATAAAGAGTTTGTTACTTACTTAGAATTTTGTCATAATTTCTTGAATGAAATGTCTTTTTGTTTATTCAACAGGTGAATTCAAGAAATAATTTGCTACTTAGTTACAATTTTTTCATAATTTCTTGAATGAAATTTCCGTATTGTGTATCCAAGAGTTGACTTCAAGAAAGAAATTGTTACTTACTGAGAATTTTTTCATAATTTCTTGAATTAAATTTATACATCATGTAGCTAAGTGAAAATTGTTTGTGATAAAGAGAAAAAAAAGTTACTTACTTGCGATTTTTTCATAATTTCTTGAATGAAGTATCTGTACTGTATATTCAAGAGGTGAAATCAATAAAGAGTTTGTGACTTACTTACAAATATTTTCATAATTTCTTGAATGAAACTTCCGTATTATGTATCCAAGAGTTGACTTCAAGAAAGAAATTGTTACTTACTGAGAATTTTTTTCATAATTTCTTGAATTTAATGTCTACATCGTATATCTAACTCGTGAAAACAATAAAGAATTTGTAACTTACTTAGAATTTTGTCAAAATTTCTTGAACGAAATGTATTTTTGTTAATTCAACATGTGAATTCAAGAAAGAATTTGCTACTTAGTTACAATTTTTCCATAATTTCTTGAATGAAATTGTCAATTGTGTATCTAAGAGTTGACTTCAAGAAAGAAATTGTTACTTACTGAGAATTTTTTAATAATTTCTTGAATTAAATTTCTACATCATGTAGCTAAGTGAAATTTGTTTGTGATAAAGAGAAAAAAAAAGTTACTTAATTAAGATTTTTTAATAATTTATTGAATGATGTATATGTACTGTATATACAAGAGGTGAAAACAATAAAGAGTTTGTTACTTACTTACAAATATTTTCATAATTTCTTGAATGAAATTTCCGTATTGTGTATCCAAGAGTTGACTTCAAGAAAGAAATTGTTACTTACTGAGAATTTTTCAATAATTTCTTGAATTAAATTTCTACATCATTTAGCTAAGTGAAAATTGTTTGTGATAAAGAGAAAAAAAAATTTACTTACTTGCGATTTTTTCACTATTTCTTGAATGGAGTATCTGTACTGTATTTACAAGAGGTGAAATCAATAAAGAGTTTGCTACTTACTTACAAATATTTTCATAATTTCTTGAATGAAATTTCAGTATTGTGTATCCAAAAGATCACTTCAAGAAAGAAATTGTTGCTTACTGAGAATTTTTTCATAATTTCTTGAAATAAATTTCTACATCATGTATCTAAGTCATGTAAACAGTAAAGAGTTTGTTACTTACTTAGAATTTTGTCATAATTTCTTGAACGAAATGTCTTTGTTTATCCAGCAGGTGAATTAAATAATTAATTTGCTACTTACTTACAATTTTTTCATAATTTCTTTAAAGAAAATTTCTGTATTGTGTATCCAAGAGGTGACTTCAAGAAAGAATTTGTTACTTACTTACTTACAATTTTTTCATAGTTTCTTAAATGAAGTTTCTGCATTGTGTATCCAAGAGGTGACTTCAGGAAAGAGTTTGTTACTTGCTTACAATAGAACTATTCTAAAGAATAAAGACGGGTTAAGCTTAAAGATATTTATTGCTTAAATGTATTAACAGATTTTTTTTTTTTGAGAAAAAAACAACAAAAAATGTTTACATAAAAATAGTACTTAGAGTTCAATCTTAAACATCCACAAACGATGGTCCCATGATATAGAATAGTTTTTAACATGTCTTATGGATTTATCACGATCAGGTATGTTCTTAGGTATCCACTGTGCGAAGAACCTAACCTCGTCTTCAGGACGGTGATAACCCCCTTCAAATTTAGGACACTTAAACTCTTCTAGATTGAAAAGTGGAATCCTAGGGTCGCACTTTCTAATTAAAACTTTATCTGTAGGTACATTGCCCTTTACGTAGAGTGCTTCAACTCCGAAAAAGCTGCAAATTTCACTGACTTCCTGAACATTTCTCAGTTCCTGACCAGTATTATTAAGTGGTGTAATCACTCTACCATAGAATCTCAGTCTGTTTAAATAACGTAATGTAGTACTCCTCAAACTTTTATCATACTCAAACAGATTATAGTTCACTATCCAATAATAACAGTCAATTTCTTCGAGATCCAAAGACAATAATAAAAAAGCAATTTCGAATATAACACCACAAGATGATTTTTTCAAACTAATAAATTCGGTGTCATACAGTCCTATCATCTTGGAGGCTATTAATGTAGTTGTTAATTAGAGAAATACTTCATCAAACTTTTATACATTCGCTCAAGGTTGAACGGAGTTATGACTAGTGAGATGAGTCTTAAAACCATCTGAATTCATTGTGGGGAGGAGTCATAAAACCCTTGGAAGTCATTGCGGGGAGGAGTCATTGAACTCTCGGTAAATGATAAATTCTGTGTCATACTCTCCTATCATCTTGGAAGTTATTAATGTAGTTGTTAAGTAGAAAAATACTTCATCAAACTTTTATATCTTCGCTCAAGGTTGAATGGAGTTATGGCTAGGAGGACGAGTCCTAAAACCATCTGAATTTATTGAGAGGAGGAGTCATAAAACCCTCCAGGAACCCAACACCCATGAACATCTAAAAAACTTTGTCTGAAAACCTAAACAGCTAATTAAATATTCTAATTCAAGATTTCAGGCACGTAAAACCACAAAATACTAAAGTTAACTTCTCAAATAATAAACCCCAGGAGTCGAGTACGCATAAAAATCTAAAAAACCTAGGTCTGAAAACCCTAAACAGATAATTAACTATTCTAATTCATGATTTCAGGCACATAAAACCATAAAATACTAAAGTTAGCTTCTCAGCAAACTATTCATCCCAAACTAGAAGTTTCAGACAACAAACGCCTATGAGAGACTAAGAATAATAGCTCTGAAAAGTCATAAAAGCAAACTACACATCCCAAATCATAATTTTCTGACAATACACACCTATGAAAGACTAAGAAATGTAGCTTAGAAAAGTCAAAAATAGAAAACCACCCATCCCAGATCATAGGCTTCAGTCAACACACCCCTATGAAAGGCTAAGAAAACCAGTTCAGAAAAGTCAAAAATAGCAAACCACCCACTCCAAATCATAGGTTTCAGACAATACACACCTACGAAAGACTAAGAAATCTGGCTATGAAAAGTCGGAAATAGCAAATTACACACCTCAAGTCATAAGTTTCAGACAACACACACCTATGAAATACTAAAATACCTTAGCTCAGAAAAGCCTGAAATAGCAAACTACTCATCCCAATCTATAGGTTTCAGACAACAAACACTTATGAGGGACTAAGAACTCTAGCCCTGAAAAGTCCAAAAAGCAAACTACACATCCCAAATCATAATTTTCTGACAGCACACACTTATGAAAGGCTAAGAAATCTAGCACTGAAAAGTCAATAATAGCAAATTAACCATCCCAAATTATAGGTTTTAGACAACACACACCTATGTAAGGCTAAGAAATTCAGCTCAGAAAATTATGGTAACAAGTTTTCTGTTTGAACTAGCAAGTTTTCTGCGAAAGATGCTAATTTTTTTCTTAGAAGTAAAATTTTTTTTATTGTGATAAAAATTTTCTGTCAGAAGTAGCAAACTATCCCTAACACTAACAAATCTTCGCATTGAAAATCGTTCATTTTTATAGAAAACTGCAATAATTTCACGGGAACCGTCTTTTAGCGCATTTTTGTCCATTACAGCTTATACAAATTCCATATATTTTAAGCCTTTTAATTTCTATGTCTAGATCGGGAACCTAAGATCGATGACTCCCACTATATCACTCATGACAGATATTACGAGGTGTGGAGAACGAGTGGAATATGCAACTTCTATCGGATATTAAGACGTCAACTGACCCCGAGTGAGAAGGAGGCATGGGAGGCATGGGCGCATGATCAGAAGAAGAAGAAGAATACGGAGAATTAATAGTCTTTTTGTTCACCATTATAGATGAATAAACTGATTTAGCCAATGGAATGAAGTCCTATTCCTACAAGTTAAGTTAGAATATAAGAATCAGGTAACAATCCCCACCCCCTCCCCCCATGTAACTGAACCCATGTATAACTGAACCCCCGTGCTACTGAACCCTCGTGCTACTGAACCCCTCATGCAACTTGATCCCCATTTAACTAAACCTCCATGTAGCTGTACCCCCCCTTTAACTGAACTCTCGTGCATCTCAACCGTCCATGCAGTCCATCTCCCTCAAAACACTTTTCAATCATTTCTTGTTATTTTTTTTTTATTTCTTAACTATTTTAAATTGACATTGCTCTCCAAAACATCACTTGTGTATTATACAGTGCACTATCCCCCCCTCTCCTCTAAATTGCAAATCCCCCCCGCCCTTGTTCAACTGAACCCTCCATGTAAATTAACCCCTGTATAACCGAAACCCTGTACAACTGAACCCCTGTGCTACTGAACTCTCGTACTACTGAACCTTCGTGCATCTCAACCCAATTTAACTAAACCCCCGGAGAACGTTAGATCCTATTTAAATTGACAATACTCTCCAAAACATCACTTGTGTATTATACAGTGCATAACCACCCCATCTCCTCCAATTTCCAAATCCCATTACCCCTTTTTTTTGCCAATGTTAATCAACCATTTCCGATTCGTCGTTATGTATTTTTCAAATTTATAACAAATTACCTCAGTTAATAGCTCCTTTGGGGTTACCTTAACTGTTAATCAGTTTAATCCTTTTTTTTCTCCGCTGATACAATCCAATCACTAATTAGAATCATTCACATTCCTATTATTCAAAACATTAATTAATATCGTTCATTGTCTAAGTAAATTAAGTTATCTCCAAACCTACTAATCAAGTTACCGTATGCGGAGTAACCACATGCAAATTTTGGTTTAGAAAAAACTGGAATAGTGACAACAAAAAAAAATAACTAATGTATAATCTGGTAAATTGCGTCAGAAAAACTTGTCCTTCATAACACGTTATGCAAGGTCCTAACTAGTACAAGATGGTACATAGTATAATGCAATGTGAGGCAAATCCAGAAGACCATGTGAGGGAGCTCTAAATATCTTTGAAAAGATCAAGGAACGTAAAGACCCAGAATATCATAGGAAGGAACGTAAAGGCCCAGAATATCATAGGAAGGAACGTAAAGGCCCAGAATATCATAGGAAGGAACGTAAAGGCCCAGAATATCATAGGAAGAAACGTAAAGACCCAGAATATCATAGGAAGGAACGTAAAGGCCCAGAATAGCATAGTATAACGAAGGCCCTAAATAGCATAGGAAGGAACGTAAAGGCCCCAGAATATCATAGGAAGGAACGTAAAGTCCCAGAATATCATAGGAAAGAACGTAAAGGACCAGAATATCATATGAAGGAACATAAAGGACCAGAATAACATAGGAAGGAACGCAAAGGTCCAGAATAGCATAGAAAGGAACATAAAGTAGTAGAAGTATACTGCCATGTGAGAGGATACTCACTCTCTTTGAAAAGGTGTATACAAGGTCCAGAATAGCACAGAAAGGAATCTCTTTGAAACGGCGTATACAAGGTCCAGAATAACATTGAAATTGCTATATGTCTCGGCAAAGTATAAGGTTGATTACTACTCCTAATTCCCAAAAAAAATCGTTTAAATATTGTAAACTCAATGAGAAACCACGTTTTGCGATCAATTAATCTTTTGAAAATACCCGTTTGACGGGTTTCGTGTCTGGTTTCCTTGTACAGTCTATAGCGCTGGTTTAATTATAATGCACATGTACCCTTTGTTGTTTTATAAATTATCTTGGGAATGGAACGCAACTGCATAGTTATCTTTGACGATAATAGAAAACTTTAGAAGAAAACTTTATCTGGGGTCGCATAAATAAAATACAACAAACATACTAACCAAAAGACGAGTAACTACAGGAAATGAAACAGGGATTCATTTCCTGTTTCCTATAAACAGACTTTTAGGTTAGAGGTACCAACTCACGAAAATATAGAACGGGAAAAGGATTTTTTTTCAAAAGCGTATTTTTTTAAATCTTGGAAGGGGGGCATTTGCTAATTTGCCCCTTTGTCTTCCTATCCCCTTCCCAATCAGTAGCCCTGTCCTAAACTTTATTTCGGCTTTTCTGGCATTTCGATGTTTGATAAATCTAAAATATATGAAACAGGTAAGTGTCGATTTCCAGAGTTTGTTAATATCGAAAAAAGACAAATTGAGTTCAGTAAATACCTACCTCCATTCGCGTCTCTTTATATCTAATATCTTTATGATATCTATTTAAACCTGAAAGATATAGACGGGTTTTTTACTCTTAGGTTTTTCTTCCTACCGTGGGTTCAACCCAAGGTAGGACATTTTTGCACCCCATTTTTTGCTTTTGAGTAAGATTTATTCTATTATTTGTCACGAACTCAGGCCTTCAAAACGTTTTCTTTGGTAGATTGGAGTATTTCAACTGAGTGTATAAGAATATATTTGAAAAGCGAAACATCAAACTGTTAATGGTAGCGAACAATAAGTAAAGGCTGAAACCTGTCAATAGTAAAGAATAATATAAAAAAAAAATATTATTTAAAGTTTATTGTTAAACATTAATTGACGTAAAACAATGGATATTAATGCCTAAAATGCACTTTTAATTTTAAAGCTTTGTCTATCTCCCAAGAAACAAATTTTGATTACTCCGTCCCTACAAATTTATTAATGAGTAAAATATATAATGAGTGTACATTCAGAGAAAGGAGGGGGGTAGCAAGGATAAAACACAGGCCCCAAAATTTACTTTTGGGTGTTTCAGATAATCCCTCAAGGACACACCCTCTCATAGCACATTCCTCCCTAAACTAAGATTCTGTGTGGTTAGCGATTTTTTAATCAGAGGTAACGCTATAGCGTTGCCTACAGTAAAGGCCATACGGCTCCAATGTTTTATTATTTTTTTCCCCAGAGGCTCTTCATATGGAAGGAGCCGTCTCATAAACTTTGGACGGGTTCATTCGACCGGAAAACGAGAGTTCTAGTGCCCTTTTTAAGAGTAAAAAAAGGTCGGGTGGCAACTAGCCCCCCCCCCCCGCCTCCAATGCCCGTTTCCCCAAATGTAACCAATAAAAATTTTAAGATAGCCATTTTGTTAAAATAGTTCAAAGATCATATAACAAAAACTCCGGTGTCAACACAACCCCCCAGGGTCCTGGAACAGGCGTTGTAAGTTATGCCCTGAGGGAATATATGGTTCTTATGGAGGGAATGCTCGTATAAACTTCAGAGATGACTCATTTGATTGGAAATTAAAAGTTCTAGTTCCCTTTATAAGAGTCAAAACCGATCAGAGGGTAACAAGCCCCCCAAGCCCTTTTTCCCAATGCATCCGATTAAGTTTTGAGATAGCCATTTTGTTAAAAATAGTTCAAATATAATATAACAAAAACTCCTGTGTCAACACAACCCCAGGGTCTGAGGGCAGGCGTCGTTATTATGCCCTGGGGGTATATATGGTTCTTATGGAAGGAATACTCGTATAAACTTCAGAGAGGGCTCATTTGATTGGAAATTGAAAGTTCTAGTTCACTTTATAAGAGTCAAAAGTGATTGGAGGGTAAACAACCCCCACGCCCTTTTTTCCCAAATGCATCCGATTAAAATTTTGAGATATCCATTTTGTTAAAAATAGTTCAAAGATAATATAACAAAACTCCGGTGTCGACACAACCTTCCAGTATCCGGGGCAAGCATTGTAATTTATGCCCTGGGGTAAATGTGGTTCTTATGGAAGGAATGCTCATATAAAATTCAGAGAAGGCTCATTTGATCGGAAATTGAAAGTCCTAGTTCACTTTTTAAGAGTAAAATAGGCCCCATGCCTATTTTACCAAATTCATTTGATAAAAATTTTGAGATAGCCATTTTGTTAAAAATAGTTTAAAGATCATATAACAAAAACTTCGGTGTCGACGAAACCCCCCAGGTTCTGGGGCAGGCGTTGTAAGTTATGCCCTGGGGGCATGTTTGGTTCTTATGGAAGGGATGCTCGTATAAACTTCAGAGAGGGCTCATTTGATTGGAAATCGAAAGTTCTAGTTCACATTATAAGAGTCAAAAGATAACGGAGGGGCTTTAGCCCCCTCCCCTCCATCCTCTTTTTTACTAACACCCATCCGATAAGAACTTTGAGATAGCCATTTTCTTTAGAAATAGTTAAAAATCATTTAACGAAAACTCCGGGGTCGACACAACCTCCCAGGGGCTGAGAGCAGGTGTTATAAACAATGCCTTTGGGAATATATGGTTCTTACGGAAGGGATGCTCATAAAAATTTTAAAGCGGGCTCATTTGATTGGAAATTGAAAGTTCTTGTTCAGTTTTTGAGAGTCAACAGAGATTGGAGGGCAACTACCCCCCCCCCACACACACTCACACCATTCCCCCAAAATACACCCAATAAAAATTAAGAGATAGCCATATTGTTAAAAATAGTTTAAAAGTCAAATAACAAATACTCAGGTGTCGACAAAACTCCCAAGGGCGCGGGGGCAATCGTCATAAGTTGTGCCCTAGAGATATATAGGGTTCTTATGAAAGGGATGCTCGTATAAACTTCAGAGACAGCTCATTTGATTAGAAATTGAAAGTTCGAGTTCACTTTTTAAGATTCAAAAGAGTACCGAGGGCAACTAGCCCCCCCCCCCCTCCCTCACGTCTTTTTTCCAAACCCATCCGATAAAATTTTTGAGATAGTCATTTTGTTAAAAATAGATCAAAGGTCGATTAGGATAAACTTTAGTGTCATTACAACCCCCCAGGTCTCGGGAGCAGGCATTCTAAGTTATGCCCTGAAGGAATGTATGGTTATTATGAAAGGGATACTCGTATAAACTTAATAGAGGGCTCATTTGGTTGGAAATTGAAAGATGTAGTTCACTTTTTAAGAGTCAAGAGATCGGAGGTCAACTAGCTTCTACCCCCCACACCCATTCTTCCTCAAACCCATCCGCTACAAATTTTGAGATAGCCATTTTTTTTAAAAATAGTTCAAACATTAAACGTTCAAACATAAAATAGTTCAAACATAAAATAGTTCAAGAGATGCTCGTATAAACTTCAGAGAAGGCTAATTTGATTAGAAATTGAAAGTTCGAGTTCAATTTTTAAGAGTCAAAAGAGATCCGAGGGAATCTAGCCCTCCCCTCACACCTTTTTTCCAAACCCATCCGATAAAATTTTTGAGATAACCATCTTGTTAAAAATGGTTCAAAGGTCGATTAAGAAAAACTCCAGTGTCAGTACAACCCCCCAGGGCTCCGGAGCAGGTGTTCTAAGTTATGACCTGAAGGAATGTATGGTTCTTATGAAAGGGATGCTCGTATAAACTTCAGAGAGGGTTCATTCGATTGGAAATTAGAAGTTCTTGTTCACTTTTTAAGAATCAAAAGATATCCTAAGGCAACTGGCCCTCCCTTCCCCTGCACCCTTTTTTCCCCAAACCCATCCGATAAAAGCTTTGAGATAGCCGTTTCGTTAAAAAAAAGTTGGAAGGTTAGATAAGAGAAGTTCCTCTGTTGACGCAACCTCCCACGGCCCGGGGGCAGGCGTTGTAAGTGATGCTCTGGGGGCATATGTGTTTTTTTATGGAAGGGATGCTCGTATAAACTTCGGAGAGGGGTCTTTGATTTGAAATTGAAAGTGCTCCTTCACTTTTTAAGAGTTAAAAGAAGTCGGAGGGCAACTAGCCCCCTCCCCTCCACGCCCTATTTTTCTCAAACCCATCCGATTAGAACTTCTAGAGAGTCATTTTTTTTAATGGTTCAAATATCGTATAAAGAAAACTGTGGGGTGGACACAATCCTTCAGGGCCCGGAATAGGCGTTGTAAGTCATGCCTGGGGGCATATATAGCTGTTATGGAAGGAATACTCGTATAAACTTCGGAGAGGACTCATTTGGTTGTAAATTGTAAGTTCTAATTCAGCTTTTAAGAGTCAAAACATATCAGAGGGCAACTATATAACCCACACGCCCCTTTTTCCCCAAATGCATCCAATAAAAATTTTGAGATGGTCATTTTGTTAAAAATAGTTCAAAGCTCAGATAACAAAACTCTGGTGTCGACACAACCCCCCAGGGCCCAGGGACAGGAGTTGCAATTTATACCCTTGGGGCATATATGGATCTTATGGAAGGGATAATCGCATAAACTTCAGAGAGGGCTCATTTGAATGGAAATTGAAGGTTCTTGTTCAATTTTTAAGAGTCAAAAGAGATCGCAGGACAACTGGCCACCTCCTACACCCTTTTTGTCCAAACCCATCTAACATAAATTTCGAAATATCTATTATTTTTAAATACTTCAAAAGTCATATAACAAAAACTCCGGTGTCAATACAACCCCCCAGGCTTCGGGGGCAGGCGTTGTAAATTATGTATTGGGGCCGTATATGGTTCTTACTAAAGGGATGAACGTATAAACTTCAGAGAGGGTTCATTTGCTTAAAAATTAAAAGTTCTAGTTCAATTTCTCAGAGTCAAAAGTGATCGGAGGGCAACTAGCCAGTCCCCCCTCCACGCTTTTTTCTTGCACAAACCCATCCGATAAAGAGTTTGAGGTTACTATTTTGTTAAAAATAGTTCAAACATCAGATATTGATGCACCGGGGTCGGAACAACCCTCCAGGACCCGAGGATAGGTGTTGTAAGTTATGCCCTGAGGGCTTATATGGCTCTTGCAGAAGGGATGCTCGTATGAATTTCGGAGAGGGCTCATTTGATTGAAAATGGAAAGTTCTATTTCATTTTTAAAGATTCAAAAGAGATCAAACGGCAACTAGTCCCCCCTCCCCCATCACACCGTTGTTTCCCCAAATCCTTCCGATAAAAATTTTGAGGTGGACATTTTGTTAAAAACATCAGATAAAGCTCAAACATCAGATAATAAAAACTCCAAGGTTGACACAATCCCATTTTTATATTTTGATATTGTTACTTTAAAATTAGTTTTAATACTTTCATGAGCATTTGATTTTGAAAAAAAAAGTTTGATTTTGAAATAAGTAATTTTTTAAGAACTTGAAACTTTATGCTATCGAAAACGAACAAAAATTCAATTAAAAAAAACTTTCCGAAAAAGACTTTTTCAAAGAAAAGGTAAAGGCCATTTTAAACTTAAGATCAGCAAATACAAATACCTTTTAAAATCCAAACTCAAAACGACCAGAAATTACTTTGAAAAATAAATGAAACGCAAAACAAGCAGACATTAAATAAACAATCAATGCAAACCAAAATACAAAAGTTACTAATGTAAATGAACAAATAAATGTTAAAACGAGTGAAATTTAAATTGAACATGCAAATCAAGCTTGAAACTAACAAAAATCACTACAAACTAGATTTTGGGTTTATCCTCCTTCTCTCACTTTAAAAGTCTAAAACCTACTCTGTCATTGGCACTTTACTGAAAACTATATGTGTCTTGAAAAGTCTTGGAAAGTATAAACAAAATCAAATTGATTATTTGATATACAATTATATTAATTAATGAAAGATCCATCAATTGAAGATTTTATTTCCATGTAATTTTATTTTCATTTTCAATGCTGTAAGAATTGGAAAAGAAAATATGTGTAGTATAATTCGTTTTCAGTGAAGCACCAATGACGCAGTAGGCTTTAGGTCTTTACATTTAAGGAAGGGGGCAGTATCAAAATTCTTGTTTGTAGTGAAACTATATTCTTCTTGAGCAATTTTAGAAAGTTCTAATAAATTAAACTGAATATTTGATTTATAATGATATTAATTGCTGAAATCTCATCAGTTCAAACCTTTACTGTAAATTTAATGTTTATTTTCAATATTAAGTACAAAAGAGAATATTTGTAATACAATTCGTTTTCAGTAAAGTGGCAATGACGCAGTAGGTTTTAGATTTTTAGAGTGAGAGAAGGAAGCAATACCCAAACTCTTGTTTGTAGTGATTCTTGTTCGTTCCAGGCTTGATTTGCATATTCAATTCAAATTTCTCTCGTTTTAACATTTATTTATTCATTTACATTAGTATTTATTGTATTTTTGCTTGCATTGATTGTTTATTTAGTCTATGTTCGTTTCGGGTTTCATTTATGTTTCAATAGCAAATTATTTTTGTTTTCGTTTTGAGCTTGATGTTCATATTCAATTTAAGCATTACTCGCTTTAAGATTTATTTATTCATTTATATTATTACTTGTTATAATATTACTCGTATGTTTTTTTGCTATGATTGTTTATTTACTTTCCGTTCGTTTGGGGTTTCATTTTGAGTTTGAATTTTAACAGGTATTTGTATCTACTGATCTTAAGTTTGTAATGGCCTTTACTTTTCTTTGAAAAACTTCTTTTTCAAAAAGTTTTTTCTTTTAAATCAATATATGAAAATAATATCTTCTTTTTTCAAAGATAATTGTATAGACCTCTAAAGGTTGTTGAGTATAACAGCCTCAGTTGGCTTGGTGCTGCGGTGAGTTGTCAGTAGTAGTAGTAGTAGTAAATAATAAACAGATGTTACAAATGTTTTCTCTTTTTACAACTAGGGTTGTGAAGTTAGTAAATCTATGAGCATTGCTTTTGAATGAAGTAGGCCTATACTGAAAAGTTTTTTTGTTTTTAGATACCACCTCCTCTCCTCTCGGTGACATAATAATCTTTTTGACATAGTTTCAAAACTTTAATGTCACCTACACTAATTTAAAAACGACTTTTATTTTTTAAATTTTTTTTATCCAAACAATATTGATAAAAACACACTCTGATACTATACATAATTAACAGAATCAAAATTTTTAATAAGGATTATTAGCCTTCATTATCATTTTCTGTATTTTATCCTATATTTTCATTTTTACCCTTCCCTTTTTCCATTTTTTCCCTTTTACCTTTCATCTACATTTTTCTCCTATTAAAAAATAAATTCAACAAAATTACAAACTTCGACCAAATTTTAACTACCAAAAAAACTTCTCTTCCTCTATTTTCTCCTCCTTTATATCTCTGAAATTTAAAAAACTAAACTAATCCAATATAACGCTTTCATCATCCTAACTATAGACTTCCTTTTCAAAACAGGAAAAAAAAATCCCTTTTATACCAACTAAAAATGAATTAAGGCAATCAAATATATCAGGTTACTCTCCGGGGCATACTACAACACAAATAAAAACAAAACAAAATACAACGCACGTCCCGCTTGTAGGATACTCCCCCTCCTTGAAACAATCCTTTGGTGGTGGCTTCATTCACATTCCAAACTTTATAATACCCCTTCAAGCTTCAATAAAAAAAAATTATAATAAAAAGAATGAAAATAAAATAAATACAACCTGAACCATTCTTCCCTTACAAAAACCTCAACAAACAATAAAACATATACTTAAACAACACAATACTTATTTAGGAAGAAGGGTTCAAAAATTCTAACAAATTACCCATAAACTTTAAATTTCCAAATAAATTCATACTTTACTTGATTGCCATAAAAAAAAAATCGATTATTTACCAAACTCTCTATCCACTCCTCATCAATTCTTTCTTTCCATTTTCTATTCTTTCTCAAAAGCTCTATTTTCCCCCTAACTACTCCTTAAAATCTTTCTAACTCAACTCTCTTTTTCTTTTTCCTCATTTTCAAAATATGGGTACATTCCCATATCACAATTAATAACATTCTTTTCTGCCTCTTTTCATCACCTTTTCTTTCAAAATCTAAATTAAATTTTTTTTTTTTTTAATATTTAAACTCACCATCTCTATATTCTCACCCCAAAAAACATCAAAAATAAAACTAAAAACTTCTTTGTTAAAATTACATTCTATAGATTCATGTTGTAAACCATCAACCACCATTTCAAGGCACAGGTCCTTTATTTCCCCCTTCTTGAAACGGCTTATTCTATCCCGGTAAGGTAATATGGTGTGTATCAGCATAAACATCACCTCTTTTTCTCTAGTGTCACACGGTACTTCATTTAAATTTTTGAAATCCGCATCAAAATCCATGAAAGGTTCTTTTTCTTTAACATGGTATGAAAAATCGTCTTCTCGGGTCCATATGTAATCATCTATGACCCTTTTCCTTTCTATCTGACTCAATCCGTCCTTTTGATCTCAATTCTCTTAAAGTTCCCACTGTTTCCTTAAACTGATCTGGGACCTCTTCCACTAGCGTCAAAACTTGTTCCTCAACTACTTCGTTCAAGACCGGTAGTAGCCAATCTCTCTCCAAACATCCAAATTCATCATCCCTTTGGAGCATCTGAATAGCATTTCTCCAAAAAAGTATTTGGAGATTCCTATAATTCCTATAATTCCATTCCTATAATTTACCACTCCTATTCCTCCTTTTACTCAGGGTACAAAGAGCATTTTCATACTGAAAAGTTAAACTGAAAAGTCTATTTAAATATTTGAAGTATATTGTTTAATGTATGAAGTCTTGTGCAGTAATGCTGTGCAAAGCAAATCAAGAGGTTCAAGGATTCTGGAAAACCATCTTAGATAGAAATCTGACGCAATTTATGAGACATTTAACTTTTAATTAAACTTTTATTTTTAAATCAAATTTAACTTTTATTTAAGACATTTAAAAATATATGAGACATTTAACTTTTAATTAAACTTTTATTTTTGAATTAAATTTGACTTTTATTTAAGACATTTAACAATTTATGAAACATTTAACTTTTAATTTTGGTCTTCTAGTCTGACCAGTCGTTCTTTAAGTATTAAGTACAAATTAAAATTGTAGCTTAAAAATCGATAAGTTAAGGAGAGGGAGGGCTTCCTTATATTCTGAATAATTTCAGTTCGTTATGCATAATGTCGCTATTTCATTTCATTAGCCGGAAATTCGTAATCACCAAGCTTATAAATTCTTAAATATTAAGTTTGGCTAAAATAAAAAAGCCCCAACCAAATATAGTATAGAGTAATGTATATTTACCAAACAATATCAATAGATATTATTTAATACCTTGAAGAAAAATGTTACACGTCTACACATCAATCTGGCTTTCAACATGGCATTGGAAGTGCAGACGCCCTTACGGTTGTTGCTAATTCTGTGCCTGATGTTTCAGGTACTTCACTCGCCTTGGTGAGTCATGATGCTCACCCACCTTTGATTCCCTGATCCATCTCTTAGGCTTTTAAAGGCTTTTAAAAGAGGAGCGAACCGGATATTATCAGATATCAAAGGGATATGTATGCTAAGCAAGAAGTCCGTTTTATAATCCCTGTTATGCAAGACAAAATGGAGAGGCCATTGGATAGAACTTTACCAGTTAATAGAGGAGCCAGGCAAGGTGTCATTTCCTCACCTTGTTGTTTCCGCCCGTCTGACCAAATCATTTATCTTGGCAATCCCATTGGAAAATACAATGTCCCACACTCGCCATCTCCTAACAGAAGGCATCAAACGCCACATATCAACTTCATGTGCTTCCATAGTCTCTGTTAAGCTTCGTTTCAATCATCGTTATCTAGCAACGCTGTAAAACACTGTTGCTCTCCCCTATATCCTCTACAGTGTACCCTTCTGGAAGATTCTTACAAATGATAATGAATTGAAAATGTGCCCTATTTTTTTTCCGTTTCCCAAAATACCTACTGAGGACACGCAATTCTAAACTCATCAATAGTCTTCACATAGCAGATACTCCTATAACCGTTGCTAAACTTATGGAGAAACACAACCAAAAGATTTCAAGACATGCTTGGAGCCGACTTCTTCAACTCTACTTACGTTGTCATAGTTGTATAGTGATATTTTTTCTCTTGTTTTTTTTCCTTGTAGTGTTCTGTCATTTCCTTTTTGTACGAAGACGGGATTTCAATAAATAATAATAATTATAATATGATACTGCCTGATCGGGGCGAAGGTAGAATGTGCGGAGCTGCATTAGCCTCCAGCAAATTGGTGTTGCAGTGGGTTGTTAGTAGTAGTTGTCTAGTTGTAGAACTGTCTGATCAATAGACCATATCAAATATGGCGTTATTTAAATTTGATATTGTTTGTTTTCAGGACAGCATTTCATGTTGTTTCGACAGTTCTAGCTACCGACGTTTGACTGTTTAGATGCGCCATTTTTTCTGTCCTTGTTCTACCATTAAAAATTTTGTTTTTTGTATTTATTTAACAGGAATCCTGGATAATAATCCGAACTATTTAATATTTATTCAAATATTGATTTCATTTCAAAAATTATTTACCCGTGTTATCTTCTTTTATTTTTGTTTTATAAAGATCTTGATAATAATAATAATAATACATATATTCAACAAACATGGTGAATTCTTCAATTGAACTGTCGTATTACTCCCTCAAATAACTTTTATGAAATTTAAGACAGCGAAAATCCTCTAGTCTCGACAACATATTCGCGACCTCTCATTTTGGGACTAATTTTTTTCAAATGCTGTGTAAATGAAACTACTGTGCAATGACTATGGAAAATGGAACTTCATGGTGTGAATTCTTCTGGGTACTAGCACCAATTAGCATTACAAGCACCAACTTGCACTACAGCTAGAAAATAGCACTTCTTTTAAGCATGACTGTGGCACGCATATAATTATGGCCCCTTCGATCTCCGTTCATTTAGTAATTTCCCCTTTGTCAGCAAAGATAAGGACCAGCTACAATAATGTCTGCTGTAAATACTCTATTTTGATTCTGTATTTTTCAGGTGTAAGTGCCCAGCTGGCTTTCATCCAAGAAAGACCCACAAAGAATGTATATGTGAGTGTCATAATCAAGAATGTACTCGTGTCAGCCTTGGCAGAGTTCAGCTTCCCAGGGAAGAGAGATTGTAAGTTACATAAATAAGACCCTAAAATATACATTTTCTATGTACTTGAAGCCAGTTACTTTTTAATTGCTCCATTAGAGGGAAATATTGATTGGGTTAAATTTCAAACTTCGGTGTATGTAGAAAAGTAATCTATAGCAATTTATCTATAACTCAATATAAAATACAGGTAAACGTGGAAGAAAGTAATATAAGAAAAAATAAAAAAAGCAAATTGAAAAAAAATTGTGTTCAGCTAGATGAGGAGTTTACAGAAAGACCGTGAAATTGCTGGGACTTCGAAATAGTAGGCACAGAAAGCCCATCGTGCAGGCAGCTTTGCCTTTATGTCTAGAGCGTTAAGTTCTACACAACTTGTATATTCTTAGACTACAAATATAATTGATATATCAAATGTCCTGCTTGCGCTGTGTAGAATGCTTGGATTATGCACTTGAGAAACGAAACATACCTTTTGGGTAATCTGACATTACAACCACAGTTTTAACCCATCCAAAATTATTTGCGACGGAGATTAAGAATGTGGGTACATTCAACGAGGAGTGATTATAATTAACTATGATAAGACGCTGGGGCTTCGCGATTTTTTTTTTATCTCTGTTTAATCATAATTAATCACTATCTCGACATAGAACGCTCCATTTAGGAGAATATTTCTAAAATTCGAAACAGTGGTAACATTATGCAAATCTTCAACAGTTCAGTGCAAACACTTTCACAGTGAAAAGATAATCAGACTTAATTAATCTTGACTTCTTGTTGTTTCGATTAGTCTTTAGACATGTTAGCATAATCTCATCCCTGGAATCAAATTGGCACCCTTCATTCTGTTGCTGCAGCTGGGTTTGAACTTTAGGTCCCGTATTTCCTTGCTGAGATCCAATTCAATGTGCCACTACAGGAGTTCAAGATTCACAAGTGTACTAATTGTAATATTCTAGACACAGAATTCTGCCAACTTTCAATTAGGATAAGCCTTATTATGTCCCGCCCATTATTGATTTCACTGTCAATTAGATTCAGGGTGGATACCACGTAGTAATCATATTTAATGATGATTGACTTCTCTGACTGAAATTTGTTCCATGTCACTGAATTAAAAAAAACAAAAACAAATGTCTTAGTGAACCCTCTTCCGCTTTTGTAAAATAATTAGTTATTTTAAACTCAAGTTAGACGCTGAAGTAAAAATAAAGGGTATATCAAAGAGTATGGGTAACTTATAAGAGTGGGAACTGGTGCTAGTGTCGAAAAAAAAACTAATAACGCCATCTAGTGTTTGGCGACACTTGGAATTTTACCCAATGTATTAATATGAATAATTAGTTTAATTAGTGAAATTGGTTAGATTAGGGCAGTAATAAGTGTGTGTAACCCCTGTAACCCCTACTCCGACCCCCAACTAGAAAAAATTCCTCCTGAACACACCTGTAGCCTATACTTCCCAATAACCAATACTATATGTGAACAATGGGGAAAGTTTATAACTTGCAGCCCTTCCCCCGGGAACTGTAGGGCATTAAGTTATCCAGTTATCCTCAAAGACATATTAATTAGATTTTCGACTATGCTGAACAAAAAGGTTATCTCAAAATTTTGATTGGGTGACTTCGGGAAAAAATGAGCGTGGGAGGGTGCCAAGTTGCCCTCCAATTTTTTTGCTCTCTTAAAAAGGGCACTAGAACTTTTAGTCTCCGTTCAAGTAAGCCCTCTCACGATCTTCTAGGACTACCGGATCGATACTATCACCCCTGGGAAAAAAAAGCAGAAAAAAAACAACAAATAAACACATATCCGTGATCTTTCTTCTTGCAAAAAATACAAAATTCCACATTTTTGCAGATAGATGCTTTAAACCTCAATAGTAGGGTTCTCTGATACACTGAATCTGATGGTGTGATTTTAATTCAAGTTCTATGACTTTTAGGGGTTGTTTCCCTCTTTTTTCGAAAATAAGGCAAACTTTCTCAGGCGCTTAACCTTTGATAGGTAAGACTAAACTTGATAAAACTTATATATTTGAAATTACCATAAAAATCTGATTCTTCTGATGTATCTATTGGTATCAAAATTTTGCTTTTTTGGAGTTTCGGTTACTATTGAGCTGAGTCACTCCTTACTTACAGTTCGTTACCCCGAACTGTTTGATGACACGGTGTTTACGATTACAGCTACTTGTCTGAACCAGTTAATTGAGAAGACAAATAAGGCCCTCGCTGAATTGAATAGTTTTCTAGTTATTTGGCAGTGAATATTTCAAAAACAAATTTCATGATTTTTGTAGAAATGGAGTTTCATTTGTTTTTGATGTTGAAATTGTTTTTAATGATGAATTTTTAAAGCATGTAAATTGTGTTAAATACTTGGGCTCTAGTCTTGATTTTAATTTAAGTTGGAAATCACATTATGATCTTGTGGCAGTTTTAGATTTCAAGAGGGCTGGGTGTGATAAGAAGACTGAAAATCAACTACCTTCGAACGTTTTACTTTTACTACATCATTCTATTGTTAGTTGTTATTTGTCGTATGGTTGCATACTATGGACTAGTAGTTTTATTTCAATGGACTAGCAGTTTTATTTATAGTTTTAGAAAGGTCCAAATTTTACAGAATAAAATGGTTAGTACTTAGGTAATTATATTCAGTTTGAAAATAGCACGTTGAATTGCTTTACAAGTTTGAAAACTTTAAAAATTTATCAGTTACGGGATTACCAGCCAGCAATTTTTACATACCAAGTGTTCACCGTAGGTATTTTGGGAAGTTTTTAGAGCTAATTCTTCTTATCACTGTTATGAGACTAGAAATGCAAATGAACTTGCATCTGAGCTTCGAAATACTCAACGTGCTGCGTTTTTGCCTTGTTTCGTGGGACCAGGGGTGTGGAATTCCCTCCCAGATAGTATTAGGCAAGCTGATAATGTAAGCCAGTTCAAGAGTAGATTGAAGTGTTACCTTTTGGGTGCTAATTGATAATGATTAGAAAGTTGAATGTTATTTCTCTTTTTTTTTATGTAGTAGTTGTAGAGCTGTATAATAATGGATTTGCAGCAATCATAAACGAACCTTCGGGTTTTTGTAGGTGACTGCTGTAGATTTGTTTGTATTTTTTATGTTAAATGAATTAATTCGATCTGAATTTGATTTGATCTGAAATTTGACCAAATTCGTGGGAATGCTCATTTATAACATTTGAAATGATCGGCTCTTTGCTAGACCTAGGTCCATCTTGGAAAGAAGAATTAAGGTCAAGATAGGCTACTTGTTAAACCTAACATGGTAAATTTAAAGTTTTTTTTTTACATTACTTAGCTTGGTACAAGGTAAACACGCTGCGCAATATGTGGGGTACTTGAATTGATTGTAGTTCCTCTCTTGTTTTCAAAGTCCTTGTGAATTGTTGCTAATATTTTAAATTTACAATATAAATTCTCGTTTGGGACGTTCTCCGTCAAGACCGTTATTAATGATGATTAAACATAGAAAAACTTCACAAATCCCAGCCTCTAATTATCATTAATTATAGTCACTCGACATAGAATGTCCCTCTGAAATCATTAACCATTTTATAAACATGGAACGGAAATGTTCTACTGAACTGGACCTAAATATTTCAAAATCAGTGACACGGAATGGATAACAGTCCGAAAAATTGATCACATTAATTTTGATCACGACATGGAAAACACCTTCTGTTTTCATCTTGGTCAATCAATGATACGAAAGATTCGATCATTCGCGGATTGTGCTTATATATATATATATATATATATATATATATATATATATATATATATATATATATATATATATATATATATATATATATATATATATATATATATTTGTGCATGTATATTTTATGATTTAATTCCATATCTAAAATCTGTTGTCTTTTTTTTTACTGGCAAATTAGAAACGCCTCCAGTTGTAGGACGACTTTTTGAGCTTGAAAATAACCCGTTAGATGTTTTAAGCATTGTCAATAATTCTATCGGACATGCCAATAGTGATCTGACCACAGTAAACCACGCAGTAATAAGTAAATACGTTTCTAGTCTGAGGGAGGCTGTCAAGCGGGATGGATATTTTTCAGTGCTCCAGTTGAATATTCAGGGTCTTTGTTCTCCAATAGACCATCTAAACCAGATTGTTTCTGATTGACTACATGAAGTTGTTGGTTTATGCGAGATTTTTTTAGATTCTAAAAATGATATGCTTTTGGATTTGCAAAGTTATAAGATGGAACGAGTGAATCGACAAAAGATGGCCAAGGGTGGTCTCCCTTTGTACATTTCTAATAATCTCCCATATTCTCTTAGAATGGATTTATCCAGAAATATCGAAGGTGTCTTTGAGTCACTTTTCGTAGATATTAAATGTGGAGGTAAGGACTTAATTGTTGGTGTTATTTATCGATCTCCTAGTGGCTTTATTCCACTGTTTCTACACACCCTTAATGATCTACTGGACACCGTCTTAAACAGTCGACTGAATTAATTATTATGAGAGATTTTAATATAAACTTGATAGATATAAAGTCTTCTGTATCTTTGGATTTTCTGTCGTCCATGCTTGCCGCAGGTACTTTAACTTCTGTATGTATCCCATCTCGCATAACAGAGAGTAAGTCATCTCTGATAGACAATATTTTCTGTATGGCCACATTGATCCAAAATTATATTTTAGTGAGCGATATTTCCGATCATTTCCCTGTTTACTCTAGATACTGTTTTGATAAACTGACTATTGAGAGGACTTGTGAGTCTGATAAGAGGCCTTTTAGGTTTGGTGAAGTGGAATTGATGCTTCTTAGGTCAAGATTGGCAGACATTTCTTGGGGTGGTTTTGAGAGTGATTCTGACTTTTGTAATTTGTTTGATACTTTTTATGGCTGTTCTTGATATTTGTTCTGTTTCACCTTCTAATCGTAAGTCTAAGAATACTTTTCCTCTAAATCCTTGGATGACCCCTGGTCTCCTTAGGAGTTGTAGGAAAAAAAATAATCTCTGGAGGGCCTTTAAGCCTACTAGCCCCTCAATGAAAGCTATTTGCTTTCAGCGATTTAAAATTTATAGGAATGTTTATAATTCTGTTTGTCGAAAGGCCAAGTCCCAGTATTATTTTAATTGTTTTTCAGACTGTGGTAAAGATATACGAAAAACTTGGCAGGCTATAAATTCTGTGCTTAGGCCCTCTTTTCAGTTTCCATCAGCCCCTTCTTTTTTGGATCTTAATGGCAAAATCATCGAAGGGGAACTGAATGTTCAAGATGCATTTACTTCATATTTTGCGAATATTGGTAAAAGGACCGCTTCGGCTGTTGGTTCTTCTCCTTCAGGATTCAACTTCAGGTTTTATCTTGGGCCACCTTGTATGAAGTCAATGTTTTTAGAACCAGCGACGGAGAAAGAAATTGCTTAAATTGTTATGGGATTGAAAAATTGTTCGTCGTCTGGCCCTGAGAGTATTCATACTAAAGTAATTAAGTTCATACTTCCTTCCATTATTTATCCCTTAACAAAACTTATTAACCTCTCCTTTCAGCATGGTATTTTCCCGAGTAGTCTCAGGCGTGCTCGAGTCTTCATATTATATAAAGGGGGGGGGGGACACGAAATGATCCAGCCAACTATCGGCCAATTTCTTTGTTGTCTGTGTTTAGCAAAATATTTGAGAAGGCGATGCTTTCTCGTCTTAATCATTTTCTTACTTCTAAAGATTTTTTTCACGATTTTCAATTTGGTTTTCGAGCAAACCATTCGACTGAGCATGCTTGTGCAGTTTTACTGAATTATATTCACTCTGCCATAGACTCCCATTTTATTCCTGCTGCTTTGTTTTTGGATGTTCGTAAAGCCTTTGATTCTTTAACCCACTGTGTTCTTCTATTTAAACTTTCTCATTTTGGCGTAAAAGGTAGTGCGTTTTATTGGTTCAAGTCTTTCTTGTCTGGTAGAATAATTTCTGTTGATCCTTTTTTTCGCTCACCATCAAGTGTTGACCAGGCGGTCCCTCAAGGGTCAATTTTAGGGCCGGCACTGTTTTTAATTTATATAAATGACCTAATTTTTGAAGTTAGAAATAAGAATCCTCTTTATTGCTGTCGTCTATGTCATCCAACAGTCTCCCTTACCCATAACTATAGTTTGCATACCTTGGATTCTCTTGTTACTTTTTCCGATGATACCACCCTTATTACTTCTGAGAAAACAGAGGATGAGGTTTGTACAAAGTTAGTGGACCTCTTCGAGAGAGTTTCAATTTGGTTTGATGCTAACTCTCTTGCCTTAAATGTTTCTAAAACTAGTTTTTTAGTTTTTTCTCGTATATCACAGGCTTGCCCTCAATTATCTGAAATTCATATATCCAAAGGCTTTATTAGTAGACCAAAGGATGGCCATGTCCGTTTCCTAGGTATCCTCCTAGATGAAAATTTATCTTTCAAACACCCTATTGATTTGATTAAAATGAAGGTATGCAGAAACCTCGGTATTCTAAGAAAACTAAAGCATATCTTTCCAGGACCAATTCTTAGAATCCTATTTCATAGCTTAATTCATTCTTATGTTTCCTATTGTTCAATCATATGGATGTCTACTTCCCTTCTTTTCTCAAACCGCTTGCGAATATTTATGATCAAGCTATAAATCTTATCCAGGGTGTAAATCGTTCGGCAACTAAACCGTTACTTGATATTAAAATACTTTATATTCTTTCCTGTGCGTCTTTTGCTTTTCTTCAGCTCCATGGTGATATTCCTAGGTCCCTTTTGGCTTACGTCTTCTTTTGTATCTGATCGGTCAAATTATCAACTTCGTAGTTCTCTAAATATCCAAATTCCCCATACACCAACAATAAGATCCGATTTTAATCGTCTTGTTGCGTGTCATTTGACACGGAACACCCTTCCCGATTCGGCTCGAGAATGCCACTCGTTTGGCACCTTCAAAAGACTAGTAAAAAATATTTGTTTTCATGTGATTAATTTTCTTTACTTTTTTCTGCTGCCAATAGTTTTTTTTTTTTTTAGATTTTGTGATTCACTGTAGCTTGATAAAGCTTATTTAGTGAACCCTCCTTGTTTTGTTTTTTTAGCTAAATAAGCTTGATAAAGCTTATTTAGTTAACCCTCCTTGTTATTTTTTTTTTTTTTTTCGTTTTATGAATCAAATGATTCACATGTTAAAAGTTCAAATGCTTATGTTTATATGTTTAAATATTAATATTATGTCTATATTGTTTAAATCTTAAGCGTTTAAATGTTTAATGTTTATTTGATATTTTCATAATCCCCCTCCTACAGGCCATGGACCCTTTGTGGGGATTTGTAGATTGTTATGTAATTATTTTACTGATATATGGAAAATAAACCTATCTATCTATCTATCTTGCTGCATAGAAAACCTATACTTGGTGTTATTTCACAATCTTTTAGAGTCTAATATTCAACTTGGTTAATTCAATAAATGGAGATATCATAAGATAAGGTCCATACCTCGTAAACACTTCTGCTGGGATTGGCTAGTTCCTAGCGTCTGGGCTGGCAGAGATTCAATTTCGTTAAACAAGTTTTTAAAATCTAGCCAAAAATGGTCTAAAACTAAGCTAAAATTAGCTCAATTTATAAATTTTGCGTTTAATATTGCTTCTTCAGGTTCAATTGACCGACATAAAACAGATTTCATTCATCGGGTACGACTTTGCAAAAAAAAGCCAATTTAGATGTACTCAGGCTATCAAAATAACGTATCTGCAACTATTGTTTTTGAATTTTTTCTGATGAAGTAGCAGGGTAAATCGAAATACACTATTTGTACGCAGACTATCAAAATAGTTTATTTCGCAACATCTATGTCTGCAAGATTATCGAGTCTGTATAATTTTACTTTAAAATTATTTGGATAATATTTATATTCCTTGAAATTGCACAGTTTTATGTTGTTTTAAATTAATTATCTAATTTTGATTTATTTTAATTGTAGGTGTATACAACAGCTACAATGCAGTGTGCCTGAATGCAAGTTTGGAGAATATTTACCTAATGTCGGTCGCTGCCCAACCCAAGGAGAAACTTAACCCCTGTAAAATATTTTGTCTTTCCATTTTAGGGTTCTTTTCTATTAAACTTTGTTTTTTGTTGGTTTTTACTTAACATATATATACGTTTTACGATTAAAGGTATACATATTTATATTAACAATACAGGTATTTGTATCTAGTCTGAAACCTAAGTTGCCCAAACCTAAAAAAAATATTTGATAAATGCTCTTATCTTCAAATGCACCAAATATATATTTTTTTTTTCATGTATTATTTTTTTTTTAATAATAAATATTTTTTTTTAACTTAAGAAAATAGGATATTTTAAACTATAAAGGAAACATGTGGTGGTTGTCATATTTGGTAATTATTAAAAGACGAGTTCGACCGCTTCAAACGTTTTGTTTTTAGTTGAAATAGATTCAGCTATTACTTGCGGGTTCATTCCGGGTCCTATTTTTATTTTGATGTCTTTATTACTTTAACCTTATTAAATTATTTAAACACACGTTAGAGCGATTTCCTCAGAGAACGGGCTATGAAACATTTATTTATTTATATTTATAACCCGTCATAAAAAAATTATGCAAAGTCTCTTTCCTGTTTTAGAAGTGGAGTAAGCTTGCATAAAAAAAATGTGAATCAAAATTATTAAAAAATTTTTTTAACATTTGTAATTGCCAAAGACTAAATTTTCAGCTGGGTACAGATTCAAACCGGTTAAATCTATCCCGAAGATGAGAGGGAACTTAAGGGAATATTTATTATCCTAATATGTATTTTGGCTAGTAGGAAAAAATAAGTTTAGTGTTTGGATTTTTAGTGCATATGGACGTATTTTCTGGTAATTCTTGTTATCAGTTTTCTTCCCTTTTAATACCAAAAAATTAGCACATATTTATAACGATTCTAAAAAAACTTTCAAAATCTTCAACTGTTCAAGGTTTTTGATTTCAAAGCTCAATGCAAAAAATCTCTTCCCTTGGTTTCCGAACCAAGCCATATTCTTTGCTGTAAACAGGGAATTAGAGCCAGCCTGGTTGCATGTAGATGCTCACGTAAATGTAGTAGTAATCATGGGTGCCCAAATGGGAGGCAGAGGGGGTCTCCCCCCCCCACACACACACTCCCCACCTGGCTGAATGATGCTGACTTATATTTTTATATTTTTGTTTCGAGATTTCTATTATACAGCATTGGAAGTGCCGATTAGACCAGCTAAGGCCCCCCTAAAATTCAGCTTATGGGCACCAATGGTAGCAATAGAAATTGACAAATCAGTTTCTTAATAACAATCGATTTGAATTATATGCCCTTACTTTTTCCCAATGTTTCGAGAAATGGATAAGAATGCGTGTCATTAGATGTGCGAGCGTGAAGAATTGAGTGAGCTATGTAAGAAAGTTAGTGGAGAGTGTAGATTTGATGAAAAATGGCAGGTGAATATAGTGAGAACGAATACGGAGGGTACTCCATATACGGTAACCTGATTAGCATAACTATGATGCTATAGCAACCAATCCCTAGCAGCCAGAATCAATATTAGGAGTGATTTTAATTGTAGTTCATATTAGTAAGAGAATTGAATTCAGAGAGAGAGCAGTTTATTTTTATAGCCTATTACTTGACACAAAATCCTATTACTGCTCTCGATAAAGTTGTTGATGTGTGGAATTTATTTGATAGGCCATGAGGATCAAACAATTTGATATTCTTTGCTGTTTGAAAGATGCATAGCCAATGACCTGTCTTCAAACTCGATGGACTGATATTAAAAATGATTAGGGTATTGTTAACACTTAGAACTTTTTCAATGAAGTCCGATGGTATACAATAGGACTTATATTGAGACATGTATAAATCCATACTAAATACGCTGATTATTTAGTTTGTGTTCATCGTGCCGTAGGGTGTGATCTCCCAATAGGTTTCAAATTGACTCAGTGATATTAATGTGATACTTTCAGTCAAAGCATCGGCAAATGTACAATCTAAACGTACATTCCCCGTTCGTACATTCCCCGTTTGTACTATGCTCACATCCTGAGTGTCAGACAAGTCCATAACAATTACACCATGATTTTTTGAAAATATTGAATCGGTTATTCCATTTTAAATAGTTGTGAATCATGATCTAGGGATTGCATGGTCAACTCATACAGAGTTCTATAGTATTTTTTATCAAATGATAGATTTTACAGTGGAATTCCATTCACTTTGCACACACGGCTAGATTGACCAAAAAAAAAAAATCATAGGGAGATGCAGTCCAGGATCCAACGGCACTAGCACTCTTCACAAAGGCCAAAGCGAAGGGATTTCCCAATTGATAAATGATGAATCGGTATAACTGCGAGAGCCAGTGGCAATGTGACACTGATTGGTGATCGTATGCGGGACAAGAAGTTTGATCCTGTTACCATTGGCTCTCAGCTTTTCCACTGCCGATGCAAATGAGCTCATAACCTTTTGTTTTTGAACATAAAGAATTGCTGAAGTGATAATAACGTTGGCATCAGGTGCAGTAGTCAGGTTTTTCTCAAGATTAACTTTGATGGTATTAGTTGTAACTTTAAGTCAATCTTGGCATTAGGAGATAGTCAATTGGACATTTTAAATTTCTCTGGATTTAAATTTACAACCGAGTGATGGTACTGGATCACTGCAGCAGTTAACTCACCGTCAGTATCAACACCTGATCTATATTCATAGTTGTATAAATTTTGCTGGTGCTCACCAATGTTTAATTAATGAATACATTAATTTGTTTGAACACGTTGTTTAGGATACAGGTTTCATAGGACAGACCATTGGCAGCACTGGGAGTTGTATTGTCTGACTTTTTCTTCACTGCAACATTTAAGTCAACAAATGTTGATGATAAATCAATGAAAAAATATTCATTGGAAAATATCTGAAAGTATATATTTTCCGAGAGGGGTTGTTGAGGATGAAACTGTTCGTAGTAACCATGCTCGACACTGACATAAACATTTTCAGCATTAAATAGATTCAATTAGGAGCCAATTGATGGATGCGATTCTTTGAGGGAGAGATAGTTCATCCTAAGAGAAGAAATCTTTCTTTTATCTAGCCATCTTTTTCTTCTTCTTCTTATTGGTCTACTTCCTTTTATTCCTCAAAGTTGTTGTTGATGTCTTTCGCTTCCCACCTGGGTAGAGACAGATAAGTGAATGATGACCTCGCATTCTTTTTAGCCCCTTCCAATTTTGCTGAGATTTTAATTGCTCACCAACGGCTCTTGATGTAAATCTAATATTTTCTTTAACACTGTCGTTGAAATTTTTACCCGATCCCCAGTCCTGTAGTGTTGAGACAGCAAATTTGATGCCAGTAGGTGCAAGATATTTCCTGGAAAGGGGTAGTGCAGAACAAAATAGCTTAGCAAACAAACTACCAAGAACATAGCCAGTCATTGTAGTACGGCCCTTGTAATAGTCCAATCCATGACCTATTTGACGAGGACTCAGAGCACAAACATGGCAGTCAATATCAGGACAGACAAATGGAATTCTTCTATTGTTCGTTTTCGGCAGTGACGATGGGTCGAAAATGACATTTAATCACATCTAAACCTTTTGTTATTGCTAGAGGATCACCCAATTTACTTATTAGTGTTAACTGACAGAGTTATAAATTTGAAGTGTTTACAATAACACATTGAAGATGCTTTATATTTTAGTGATAAACATGTTCATGGGTTGTTTTCCATTCAAGAACACTTAGTAGGGGTCATTTGAATTACCAATTCTTGATGTTTCCACTAAGGACGCATAGAGAAATATACAAGAGTTCGAGGCGAAACCAGGTGGATAATCAGCAAAAATAACATGATTCATCCCGCTATCAGTTCCAGCGTTTTACAACTGATCATACTCTGTTAAAAGCCAGGGACATCTCTCAGATTATCATTGAGATGAATCATTTCAGTGTCAACAGGTGAGCTAATGTAAATCCTATCGTATTTCATTGAATAATTAAAATGGAATAAACCATTCCTACGATATGAGATCTTTCTATTGATCGTATGACACAAATACATCATAGTACCATATGATTTATATTTCAATGTGATATGTGGATATTCACTAGATTTAAGTGCCTCAACACATTCGTAATCAACAAAGAGGGACCAATCATAATAAACAAACATCAATCTTAATACACACACAACTAGCTGATTTAAGATTATTACGAATGAAGCAAAGAGAGGAAAGGGAATAATAAATGACAAATAAAACCAAAAAAGGATGAGAAAACGAGGATTTTGTCATCCAGTGGTAAAATATAAAGACAAAAACCCAGCAAATATTTCGACAAGAACCTCCACCAAGTCGTCCTCAGTGCTAAAAAAAAAAAAAAAAAAAGAATCCTGTATTCCTTTCTGATCGGAATGACATTGACCATCAATTTCCTTTGATAAAAAATTAATCTTTAGTTTTTTTCGCCATGTAAATCCCACAGATAAGACTAGTAATCTCTTTCTCCTCATGCAGGATAAAAGAAAAAAATTTATATTTTTTTCAACTAGGAAAAACACAATTAAAATTTATGGGGATTAATTATTTCGTTCATAATTTTAAATCTGCTTGAACTCGTAAAAAAGAAACATGACCCCTTAAAACAAAGAAGAAGAAGACTAACCTATCAGTTAATAACACGAATACGATGTAACATAAAAAAACACAATTTGTGAGATATTCTCTCACGAAATAGGATAAGAGAAAAAATGTATGCTTTTTTTCAATTATGAAAGACACGATTTAGAAATTTTGGGGTTAAATTCCATATGCTCATTCTCGTAAATTGCATAAAAAGAAAAAATTTTGCTAGTCCATGCAGGACCCTAATGTAACTATATTTCAAATACGACATGAATAAAAAACAAAACAATTTTACCTATTAGTTCCGTCAGATTTTTATTCAGAACACTAATAATCCTCCCCCTTCCCCCTTCTCAATACCAAAACCCCCACCCCACAAATTAAAGATAATCTCCATATTTAAAGGACACACATTGCTCTTATCTTAAATCAATTTTAAATCTCCCATACACTTTTTTTGCAAGAAGCGTTTTACCCAAATTGCCTTATACTTGAAAAGGCTATTCAAAGCGTGGGAATTGTGCAACATGAGTCGGCTGTCTATTAGAAACCCAGATGAGAGACAGTTAAAGCTAGCTATACAAAAATCTCTTGTTTTTTTTTTTAAAAAGAATAAAAAAATCCCTCACCAAAATTCTCTTGGAGGTATACCATTTGAATACGAATAAATTTATCAAGAAAGGTAATCTATTCGGCTTGTTTTTTCAAACTGATGCAGAAAGAGTTGTTGCACATTAATTTAAATGAAAAAACATGATTATTTTACTTTTCGGCTGAAACTAGTATTTTTACAGGAAGTCCATTAAACTTTTGAGTACGTTATACTAGGGTCATTAGTTTTGAGTATTGACCCTAGAAAAACCTGTCTGGTTGCTTGGTCACATTATAGATCCATAATATAGCGAGTTTGGTCGCTTTATAGTTCCAAAATATAACGTGTTTGGTCGTATTATACAATTCCCAGTCGCGGTGCATACATGGTTACTACTTGTGATACGCCTAAGCCGTCATTATTTTAATAAAAAAAAAAGATCAGTCTCTTTTAAATCAATTAATTTCTGGTCACTCTTTGTTGAAAATGGACGTTAAAGTCTGCCTTTTTCTAAAGTGATATTTTTATCTTGGAATTTGCGCAGAAGGGTGAAAAAGGGCAAAGGAAAGCAACACTCCCCGAGCCCTTCCCAAATTCAAGAGAATTACACAGTCCATGATGCTGAATCTAATTTTTTTTTGCCAATTTCAGGTATTTTCATCCGTTCTTAATCACTAACAGCTCGTTCAGACTGTTCGTTTTCTGAAAATTGGGGACAGAACATTAAAAATAGGACAATCTACTCTTTTCTGTTCTAAATTAAATTAAGAATAAATTTAATGACTTTTTGTCGTTTTTTGCGGCATTTTTTAGAGAATAATGCGTAGCATCGTTTTTTGCCCGTTTTTTCACTGTGTAGCCCTCTTATTTACCAGCCATGAAAATGGAAAAAAGGGACAGTAGAAATCGTTTACATTCCCAACTTCCATTTCGTTTTCTAAGAAAGTGAATAGCCTTAATTCACTTCAAAAGATATGCACTCTTGATTTAAAAGTAATGTTACCTCACCAGATATGCAACAAGAAATTCTCCAATGCTTTTTTTTTAATTTTTTTAACCTCCTTGCCATAGCAGTAGTTTTTACCAGACAAGCTTTCCTAAAAAGATTTTAAAGAGGCAAATAGAAAAAAAATATAATCTGCAATAATAGATTTCTATATTTTTCACTGTCACCCAGAATTACAATATTTGCTTTCCAAAACTAAAATCATCATCATGATTTTGATTTCGGATATGTACACATAGTCTCATCCTCTCCCCTCCCAAACAAAAGAATTAATGAGAACTTTGTAATTACAAGTGCCCTAGACAGAAGTTTCATTTTGTTCTTAATGGATTCCCCCTCCTATTTTCCAAAATTAGACTCCACCACTTGGAGATCTCCAGTTAAAAGGACTGAAACACGTACCGAAACCAAATATGTGAAAATCTTCTAAAAACGAGAGGAATAGGCTCTAAAATTCAATTTCATTCCACTTACACCTACTGGGTTCCTTTTATAGGGTTCTTTATATCTAGGTTCCACCATTCTTTTCTTTATATCAAAAGTTGCTTTTTCTAGTTTCAGTGGAGGAACGGTGCGCAAGGGCTCTGACATATGGCATTTTCTGCACAATAAGACAGAAAAACGGAGAAAAAAATGGCCAGACAAAAACCGTTACTATGATCATGACTAAGCTTCAATGCTTAGTCAACGTTTTTAAGCTTAAAAACAATGAAAATTATTATTCAGATAGGCAGAAAAGGGTTATCCAGAATCGACCATACTGTCATAAAATTTGCCAACACCTACGTTGATCGTGCCATAAAGAATATTTTTACTTATTCTAATGCATTCATTCAAAGTCGCATTAGCTGTTAATTTAAGGATCCGCTTAACAAATCAAGGTTGTCAAGGCTACAACTATCGTTCTACTGTAGGGTTGCCACCGATGTGACTTTTGGCACATTTTTTAAAGTGGCACTTGTTGGGAAACGTTGCAATATTGTGACACTTTATAGTGAAAATGAATTTAATTTTCAAAGTATCACTTTTTTACCAAACATTTTTTTTTCAAAAAAAATTGGAAGGAAAACTGTCAATATAGAAGCATCAATATCCCTTTTTCTTTCATTTTTCCATATCTCTATTTTCAGATTCAGAAATATACTATTGCTATGGTTATACTCCTCCATATTAATCAAAAATCTTATGCTTCATCATCATCACATTAATCATAAATAACAGTCATTTTGGATACTTTCTGATTAATCACCACAAAAAAAAAAAAAATTCGACGCACTTCCTCCTTTTAGCTATTTCCTGGTAATGAAGTTTTGAGTGTAATAAGTGACAACTTAGTTATGTTTCGTCTCCCATTTACCACACACGAAGGATATCGAACAGTTTTTGCCAAATAAATTATTTGAAAGAGTTAGTGTCTGATCGACTATTAGTTGTATTTATCATAGGGTTATCAATAGCTGCGATATATGTTTGCGGCATTCTGTTCAGTATTTTCAGAGAAAGTTTCTACTACCCAAACGTTATGTAATGATGCAGATAGACCATTGTGTGGAAAAACTGGATGAACAACTCTCAATGTACACTAGTATTGCCGTCCCTTTTTTCCGCTTTCTAACAAAAAAGCTCGAACAGTTTTTTCTCTCTTCTTTTTTCTTTCATTTTTCGCGCTATGAGCAAAAACTACTCGGAACAAAAAATAGAAATAAGTAATCGGTAGGACAAATCTCCATTTTATACATTAAGCACCATTTGCGCTTTAGCGGATTTTAAGGGGAGGGCTGGAAAATTGACAAGAGTGGAAGTGTTGCGCAAAGCAGAGAATCAGTACCGTCTAAGTAAAATCAATATTACTTTTTTGTAGTTTATGGATGGCATTAGAGCTGACTTTTCATGTTTGAAAATTAAAAGATGAGGAAAACTGCACGGAGGTGACCCCAAGTGGATTGGTCAATATTTTCTAAATGAAAAGCTTGTTTGTACCAATGCGAGCAATGCGCAGCATCGCAAGCGGCAAAACCTTATACGAAATTGACACTATTTTGCCACCAGAAGTGGCACAAAAAAACCTGCTGAGTGGCAACCCTGTTTAACTGATGATTCAACTTAGGCGATTTTGCAAACCAATTTCAACTTGGTTTTCATGCAATAAACTTTCAACTTGGTTTCAGTTCTTTACTTAGGCAGCGCAATAGCGCTGCCTAAGTAAAGAACGATGTTTGTTGTTTCTATGCCTATTGTATACGGGGAGAAGTTTACATCATTGCCAGAGAAGAGTTTGTCTAACGGGACAAATTTACGTGTCTCTTTCGAGGCCATTCAGGGAGTCGGAAATACGAACGGGACATGATCGCAGTGAATATACGGAAGGGTTTTTGCTATAGTTGCTATTATTATGAGAATAGAATTCAAGGAGTGAGAACAGTTTGACTTTATTCATTAAGATATATTTGCAATAATGAGTGGAATGTTTACACTATTAGATGTTGATAGCAGTAGCAGTAATGATACAAGAGAACCAAATATAGCGGTAGAAATCACGAGAGGATCACGGCTTTGTCTTGAATGAAATGAAGTATATGCAAGATATGTGTTATCATTGAATAAATTTAAAATAGAGGATCAATTATGCCTCGCTGAAAAAATTGATATAGCACATTTTAATAGACTTCAAAGTGAGCACAATATCACATTTTAATGGACTTAAATGCAATAGTGAAGCATATAGATGACAATAAGTTATATTGATAATTGTACAATTGTAATATATTTTATTGTTGTAATTATGCATGCTCAATAAAATTGTTTCGAAATCAAAAATTTCCCCTTTCTTTTTGTTAGATTTTAGGCTATCGAATATTCTTGAAGTAGAAAGAATCGTGGGTAGTCTAGAGTCAGTAATGAGAGTGATAGGATTAAAAAATGAATAAATTTGAGAAAGAGAGAATTAGATCGAATCTTGTGATTATGGAAAAAGATTTAATTCCGGATGACGATTTTCTCGAGTTATCCCTTCGAAGGAAGATATTCTCACAGTGGATACTTGACAGTATAATGGGGAATGACTCTCCCCCTTTGGACTATTGTATGAAGCTTTTAGAACGTGACTCAAATGCTTTTACTCAATTTATTGATACATTAATTGAAACAAAGAAGAATAATATCGTGGATACACTTTTGAAAATGCTGCCATAGATTCTATGTAGATGACTCTCCCTTAAAAAATGGGGTTATGTAACGTCACAGTTACTCCTCTCCCATCCCCTCTGAATTTATCGAATGTGGTTAATTTTTTTTAGCTGTGATAGAGTTGACATCGGAAACCGAAAATGTTCTATACATGTCCACTATTCATGTACACTCTTGGCAGTTGTTCATCATGTGAGAATTTTACAATTATTTATGAATATCATGAAAAGTACTAATTATGCAATCCATGTAATTTACATAGAGGTTATGCAGTACAACTTAAAGGCTGTAATTCATGTCTTGAAGAGATTTGTGACTCTGAATCTAGACAGCAACTGTGCTCCAATTGCCACTATGACAAATGTGATCAGTGGGAGAATACTTACCCAGGTATGATTGAAAACCGCAAACGTGATTTTAGTTTATTTTTTCAAGATTGGTATCGTCGTGGTTTTAAACTATTTTAGGAGGAAGAATCAGGTCTACGAATCAACTGTTGGGATAACAAGACAGTTTGGTTTCTACGTCATCGTTGTGACGACACTGCCTATTATGACTATAAACCTGTGATTTTTGTTTGGTAGTTACCGAATTCGATTCACATTTGAAAACACTGTATGTGATATTGCTTCAAATAGACAGATTGAAACACGTGAATTTCACAATATGAATGCAAATAGTATCATTGACTATACAAAGAGATACAACAAGATTGAAGTTACATTGTACTGTAGAAAATGTGACCCTGACTTTGCAGCCAATCAAGATCAATATAGAGCGAATTCAAATGATCTACCAGCATTAGTCGTTCTTGACAGTTACCTATATTCTGATGAAGAAATCAAAAGTGAAGAATAAAGACATTGTTTTATATACACATTTTTCTTTATGAATAAACAAATTCACGTACATTTTTAAGCACTTTACTCGTAGGGCACTGAAATCGATATTATACAGGTCTGAGAGGATATTTTCCACCATAAAGACGTTCAAACGCGGATTGTCTACATAAATGTTGAGAAATCACTTGTAAATATAGCCGCGACATCTGAACACGAAATATAAGAGTGAATAGAAACCAAAGCTTTTAGTCGTCAGATCCTGTATTCTCTTCCAATTTCGAATAAAAGTTTTCCCACTGCTCTCAATATAGTTGTTGATGTGTGGAGTGTAGAATGTACAGGGTAGGCCGAGAGGATAAAAAAATTCAATCGTCTTCATTTTTTGAAAGATGCACAACCAATGGCCAGTATTCGCAGTCGATGGACCACTATTAACAATGATTAGGGTATTGTTTGCACTTTGAATTTTTCTAAGGAAGTCCGAGGGCAGACAATAGGATCGGTATTTGGACATGTAGGAGTCCATATTAAATACATTGATTATTTGACTGGTGTTCATGGTGCAAGGTCTTTTAGAACACTGCCTTTGAGAGCTTTTTCCCAATAGGTTTCAAATTGATTTAGTGAGATTAGTTCAATACTCTCTGGTAATGGGTCGGCAAATGTAAACTTTAAGTGTACACTCCCCGTTCGTACTATACTCATATCCTGGGTACCAGACAGGTCTGGTACAATGATACCATGTGTTTTAGCGAACAATTCTTTGGTTATACCATTTACAAATAGTTGTGAATCATGATCTAGGGTTTGCATTGTCAACTCATACAATGTCCGATAGGATTTATCAAAAGATAGATTGTAGAGTGGGGCTCCATTTACTTTGCAGACAAGAAATAAAAGCCCAAACAGTTCAAATTTATGTGGGCAATCAGTCCATGATCCTATTGCATTAGCGTTTTTTACAAATGAAAATGCTATTTTTGTCGCTTTGAAAAACTTCTTTGAAAAAACTAATTATGTGAAAAAAAATTTTTTAAGCAATAAAGAGTAAAAAGAGGCTCGGCAATAACAATTGACGTTGGCATGAAAAAATACTATCTAAATTTGAAATTTTTGGAAACATGGTTCCTCCTTCAGGAGATTTCATCGTCAGAATATGGCGCCAATCAGGGGTGCCACCCAGTGAGACAAAAAATCACTAGATTCTTGGAAAAACCCACTAAATCTGCACATAAATTTCTAGATTATTGACCAGAAATCACTAGAATTATAATACTCTTTATCAGTGCAATTAATGATTGTTTTGTTTCTTTACCATGTTCTATGAAGGCACACCTTAAGGAAAGGGGTAAAATTATCCCCTGGATGTAGAAAAATATCTTAAGATTGATGTTTTGTTTTTTCTCAAACAAAAATTACCTTTGAAATTTTGAGAAAAGACTTTTTGCAGCGTTATGAGGAGAATGGGGAAAAATTGTTGCTTCCTCCCTGTTTCCGAACTGGTACCCTTGCCTTAAACCCCGATCACTGAAAATTGGTTATCTGTGATCTAATCGAAATATTTGTTTCTTCTTTTTAATTTTTTTCCTTGTCGATCCAAACCCCAAGTTTAATCCAAAACATATAGAAACTGATTTTCTTTTTACTCTAATTGAGCTAGTATAATTACTGGGACACTAGCGGCAATTTTGAAAATGGTCTTTTTATAATCCAATGGAAAAAATGTGTCCTACTCTTCACAAATTTCGATAAGCAAAGGTCTTATTGCTTCTCAAAAATAAAGAGGTACTTGTTAATTATACGGAACACACCCAAGAAGTAAAGCTATGTTAATCCTAATGAAATAGGCCAAAATATAATGAAAATATAATACTTTAGTTTATATAATAATATAATTTGGGCTATATATTTGCAGATTAGGGGGCTGGGGTAATGTAACTTAACCTAACCTTACCCCCACCCCCCTAATGTGCAAATAAATACCCAAAGTTATACAAGTCCAATGCATTCTGTCACCCGTTACTTGTCTATGTGGTTATGAAACTGGTTTTCATAGATCGTATATAAATCTTAGCAAATTACCCTTAGCATACTTTCATCCCAAGACCTATTCTCTGGGGCTGCATGGGTCATGTAAAATCTAAAGGTATAGTATTTGAGCCTTTCAATTATGCTAAACAAAATGGTTATCTCAAACTTTAGATCGAACAATTTTTTGGGGGAAAGGGGGAGCTAGGGGAGGCCAGTAGTTATGCAATCTCTTTGGTCAAATAAAAGGACACCAGAAATTGTAATTTTCGTTCAAATGAGCCCTCTCCTGATGTTCTAGAGCCGTTGGTTCGATACGATCACCCCTAAGAAAAAAAGAAATTAACACGCATCCGTGATTTTTCTTCTGGTAAATAATATAAGATTCTATACTTTTGTATATAGGGGCTTGAAACATCCACAGTAGAGTTCTCTGATACGCCGAATCTAATGGTTTGATTTTAGTTAAAATTCTTCCACTTTTATTGGGTGGTCTTCCCTCTTTAAAATCAGGAAAATTTTCACAGTTTCTTAGCCTTTTACGAGTAAAACCAAGCTTAATGAATCTTACATATTTGGAATCAACTTAATAAGCCGATGATATGTTAATTGATATCAAAATTTCGTTTTTGGAATTTCGGTTACTATTGTGCCTTGTAGCTCCATTCTTACAGTTCGTTACTACAAACTGTTTGATGTATTATCACATAAATCCAAACACTTAAAGAATAGGACCTTATCTGCGTTTATTAGGTGTTTCAATTGCAAATAAGAGAACTTGTAGAATTACTGGAGTTTTGATTAGATATTTGAAGTAGAAATTAAAATCACTAGACCATTCCTAGAGTAAATTCCCCCCCCCATTACTCCCAACCGTCTTCAATCATTAAAGTGCAATCGATTTATTCTATCTAGTTATATTAGAGATCGTATTATAAAAAGTATTCCTTTTATAAAAAGTCCTATTTTTCTTTTTCAATGATTGCTTTTTCTTATTTAGAAAATTTAATGTATACCTACATTCTCATTTTTCAATTACTCCATTTCTGTTCTATTTGCAGATGTAGAGAGTGTATTCATATCCACCATTCACTCCACTTACAAAGGTTTTATCAAAAGAAAATCTAATTTAGAACTGTGAAGGTGTCCTAATGTTTACCAGTGAACGTGGTAAACATAATGTTGTGTGTTTTAAATCGTTCTTATATGTAGTGTTAGATGTTCAGATAGAGTTATGTGGAGCGTTGTCGTACTATTCATTTAATTTAGCGTAGATAGGAAACATATTTATCCTATAGTAAACAAAATAAAAAAACAACTTGTAAAAGGTGAATTTTAAAAAAAAAATCTCATAGTAAAAGTGGAATAGCCTCAAACTTGTTGGAAATGTAAAAATCATCAGTAATAGATGTAGAAAAAATCTTTAGTATTGTAGCTAGACAAAAACCATAAATAATCTTAGTCTGGTAGATGAACTTTAGAAAGGGATCTATAATAAAATAAGAAAAGCAATAGAGAAAATTTTTAGCACTCCTGATTAAACTAAACTAAAAATGTAAAATAATACAATGTCAATCAAAATTATGTAGAATAAATAGTAAATAAATCGCGAAGATTTCAAAAACCCAAGGGTAAACAAGTCCTAATGACGGGACGTCATTAAATAATGGGAAGGGTAATATGTACAGTGAGTAATATGTGATATATTTAAAATACAAAAAAATAAAATTTTTTCTTTCTATAGATAATTCCGAAACAAATTAAAGTTCCCTTAATTAAGTTCAAATCCCATTTCCAAGAGTCTAAATTGTTAATCAGCAAAAAGAGAAACTGCGTTTTTGCCTCGGCAAAAAACAACGCTATTCGATTTTGAATTTCGCTAAGATATTTAGTAATAAAAAAAATGCAAGAGACAAAGTTTCTCAGGAAGTTTAAGTTATAAGAGAGTGCGAATGTTTAAATCATCGAAATATTTAAAACAATTTATTGGATAAATAGTTAGCATAATGAAGTGAGTTTGCAAACATAATTACAAGGTAGCGGCCCCCTCCGCACGAGTTGGGCCAATTGTGAATTAGTTTCTAGCGCGCAAAAGCAGGATTAATTTGATATAGTGAAGAAAAGTGTTTTTCACGTTATTATTATTATGATCATTATTATTATAAAGGGCATTCAGTCATGACAATTGAAACTATCATAGGACATTCATTTTGACGCAGTCATTGTGGAGATTTGGTCATTATTGTTATCTCAGCAACTATTGTTGCCAGTTAAAGTGAAACACTGTTGTACACCTAAATGTAAGTCTCAATAAAGCTTTTGCTTTTCTATTTGTGTTTGTTTTTATCTGTATGTCTGTATCTAATCGCACAGCAAGTAGCTAGTTCGTATGCCTCCATCGGAAACGTTCCCAGGAATCTGATTTCTACATAACATTGGAGATAATTGACAAGAAGACAACTCGAGAAAGCGAGGTTACGCACCGGATTGATAGTTGGAAAATTACTAACTTACTACAATTGTGCCTTGTATTTTCTCGCTTTCAGCGAGTGGTGCGATCGGTACACCGCTTTAAATAATAATATTATATTTGTGGCCCCAATCGTTATTGCCAGATCTGGCCCATCTTAAATCATATAAGAGTCAAAAGATACCCGAGGGCAACTAGCCCTGTCCCCTTCCCAACACATCCTTTTTCCCCAAGTCTATCCGATTGAAGTTTTAAAGTAGCCATTTGATTAAAAATAATTCAAAGTGTGGTAAAGCTTTCTAATTTAGTTAATTATTAATTTAGTAAAAATATATAAGACGCAAATATGAAGTTTTGAAATACCACTTTTTTATTAAGATAAGGAACATATCCTGCCAAGTTCTGTTTAACGGGAAATTGAGAAACTACCACTTCCTAGCGATTACGTGGGAAGGTGTGGTTGATAAAAATGTATAAAAGATACATTTTATCGGAAGGGGGGATCTGATACTAACTTTATGCCGGACTGACCTCCGGTCAACAATTTGGATCTGAGAAAACGAATTGGCACAGGAGATCCCTAGTTTAAACAATTGGTTTTCACTTTTGCCAACCCAATCACCCACATCCCAAGCCGTCGAACCCTAGCAAAAACTAAATGTATCCACTTTTTCTTTGAAAATAAAATATAACGTTTCACAACAAAAAAACTCGCAGTAATGAACAGAAATTCATTCTTGTAATTCTCCCAGATTCAAGCTTATCAATAAACCGCAGATAATGAGCACCGAATTCAAAGCTATGTAGCCTTGCCAAGGGAAATATTTTCTCTCTTTCTTTGGCAAATAAAATAGCAATTAAAGTTAGGATAAAATTAGCAATCAGGATATCGTAAAAACGTAAATTTTTATGAATAAATGATAACTAGCAAACGTAGGGCAAAACTTAATTAAAAGTGCTCTAAAAATCAGCTGAAAAAAATACAGTACTTTTCTAACACGAACACTTTCGGATGAAGAAATTTAAATAATCCCAAAGAAAACGTGCAACAATAGACACCCCCACCCCTTAAAAATAAAGGGATGATGAATTTGACCAGAGAAGGGCAATTAGCATAATAATTTGTAAACGTTATGGAATAAAACATGAAACATATCAAGATAGACTTAGAAAAGACCTATCTTACTGAAAAAAAAAACAGAATAAAAACTTGAAAAAAACCCTTAAACTTCATTTAAGTAAAGAAAAAAAAGGGGAGAATGGTTCAACTTGAAAATACAGCGAGACGAAATTAAAAAGAAAATAAACTGAATGAAGTCAGTTAAACTCTGTTAAACGCACTTATTGAACTTGCCGAACGAAACTAGTATGAAAACTGTGCTAAATAAGTACAAAATGAATAACATTGATTGCACTAAAGTTGAAAAATGTACTAGCATGGCATAGAAAATTAAGAGTAAGGCACATAATAGCCTTAAGAACCTATAAATTACTGTGTGCCATGAAGGCACGGCATTTTTCTGCAGAAGAGCCACTTTTCTGAAAAAAGAATATCCCAAGAGAAAATCGTGGCGCAAACCTTCAGAGTACAGCCAAAGTCATTTGATAATGGCTTAACAGGTATAAGGTGAACAGAAAATTTTTTTTAACTTATCAGATCCAAGCTGTGAATGAAGCCTTATACCAAAAGGACATTAAAGTTAAAAAGAGAGATTACAGAAAAAAACGTTATAAAACTGTCTCAAGTACCAAAAATTCGAAAAGAATTAGAAAGCTCAAAAGTCTGAAAAGTTTGAGCAAAGTCAAGTTATATGAACTATTGCCAAGCCCTAATATAGAGGCTAATCATACTTATCAGTTATAGTGCATAAATCTATTTGTTGGAGTTGCCTTTGTTTTTTAAATATTTTAATTAAACTTATGAAATATAATATAAAAGTCTTGAAGGACTTATTTAAAAGTTTTACAAAAAAAACTATTGCAGTGATTAAAAAAATTATTAGAGCACATAATTATTATTTGTTTTTAACAATTAAGTTATGTATCAACATAACTTCTGTTAATTTATATATATGTAACCTAAACTATCCATGTAAATATAATGAATCAATATGTTGAGTATTTGTGTTTTTAGTTTTATATCATTCAAGAAGTATTCTACATTAATACTTCATAAGCAACTAACAAAACAATAATTGGAATTAATTCCAATGCTAATCTATACCGTGTATTATTTTTTTAATGCTTTAAGTTTTAAACAGTAGTTAAATATCGTATCTAGTTTTGCGAATAAAAAAAAAATACTTGTGTAAGCTATTACACAATACTTATATATATATATATATATATACTATGTTTTTATTAGCTTTAAGTTTTAACTAGTGATTTAAGGTATATGTAAATGTTTGACTTCGAGTCAACGTATAAATAATTTTTATTGTGAAATAATCCGTCAAGTATTGAAAGAATAATCCAGCAAGAAACATAATGTTTCAATTTAAGCGGGATATTATTTTTGGAATAATTAAAAGAGAGGAAAGTAAATAAAAGTAATTAAACTTTACAAAATTGAATGTTTCTTTCTACTATATATGTAAAAACTTTATGCTTTATGTGTATTCTAATCTGAATATTTATTTTAGATACAGCCTTATCTTTTTTTTGGAAATCAATTTGTTCGTAGCATCCTTTCGGATCCATTTCTCAATCTTTTTTTGACGCATTTTTGGAGAGTAACAAATTTCGAAGACAGTTCAAATGTATCCAGGTACTAACATCTCATACCATCAGAAACCAAACCATACCTGATCAACAGGTATTTTGGAAACTGTATGCAGTATCACAGACTTTACTACAAGTTCATCAGAAAGTGAGATAAAATCTGAACTTAATTTAGGCCTAGAGAATGTGCTACATAGCCTCAAGGCTTTATATTATTGAAATATGTGAAAATGCTTTGTGCTGGAAAAATATGTGAAAATTTAAAAATCAAAATGTTATGTGTAATTTACCCAAGGCATTTCTAAAACAAAAAATAAACGATATATCAACCACATCACAAAGATAAAATAAATTATTAATGGGAATTAAATTTAAACTCAAATAATTCATAAACTTTTCTAATATAACTTGAAATCTAATTTAAGCAAAACCACTAATATTATGTTTAAGCCGCTTAAGGTCAAGTTAAAACAGAAGATGTATATGAAGATCGGTAAAAGGGTAATTTTCAGTCCTAGAGACAGAGAAACGGAGAAACAAAGGATGAATTTCAAATTGAAATCCTTTGACAAAAAAGAACATGGCCTATATTGGACCAGAAACATAACCCTAAGGAAACCCATTGAGGGTAGATGCACATAATGACCAAAAGATGGCAGCATAATAGCTGTAAACAAATTAAGTTGTTTTAAAAGTAAAATAGTGAGAATTGGGACAATTCTTCTTTAAATGGGTAGTATTGTGGTAAAGCTTTTTAATTTAGTTAATTATTAATTTAGTAAAAATATATAAGACGCAAATATGAAGTTTTGAAATACCACTTTTTATTAAGATAAGGAACATATCCTGCCAAGTTCTGTTTAACAGGAAATTGAGAAACTACCACTTCCTAGCGATTACGTGCGAAGGTGTGGTTGATAAAAATGTATAAAAGATACATTTTATCGGAAGGAGGTATCTGATACTAACTTTATGCCGGACTGACCTCTGGTCCTTTGTTTTTAGAAATACCTTGGAATTTTGTCTTATCATTGTAAATGCCTAAGCATCTTATTATATATTATTGTAGTTTTTGAGACTTGTGGTCTACTAGGGACAGCCAGTTCCAGTAGAAAGTATATATCTGTAATTATTATGTGTAAATTGAATAAAAGTATTGTATTTTGGACAACCTCTCTACGATCTACCTTTAGCCCCTCGAACATACCCAGTCGGTACGCCTCATTAGTTCGGTCATAGCCTAAGGCACGCTACCAAAGTTAAATTACCTTAGGGCCAGAGTTTGTCTCCCCTATAAAGGAAGAATAAAAGCATCTACGACAACTACACCCAAATACCATAATAATACACGTCACAACAACTTCACAACAAAAGGTCAGATAAGAAAAACTCCTGTCTCGACGCAACCCCCCATGGCCCGGAGGCAGACCTTGTAAGTAATGCTCTAGGGGCATATATCGTTTTTATGGAAGGGATGCTTGTATAAACTTTGGAGAGGCTTCATTTGATTGGAAATTGACATTTCTCGTTCATTTCTTAAGAATCAAAAGAGATTGGAGAAAAACTAGCCCCCTCCCCACCACGACACCCTCAATGTATCAGATAAAAATTTTGAGGTACACATTTTGTTAAAATAGTTCAAAGTTCAGATAACAAAAGCACCAGGGTCGATCCCCCCCCCAGGGCCCGAGGGTGGGCGTTGTAAGTTATGGCCTGGGGATATATATGGTTGTTATGGAAGGGATGCTCGTATAAACTTCATAGAGGTCTCATTTGATTGAAAATTGAAAGCTTTAATTCACTTCTTAAGATTAAAAAATGATCGGAGGGCTGCTAGCCTCCCCCCACACTCCATTTTTTTCCATCAGTTCCATATTTTATTTCACTCTAATTTTTTTTTTCTTCAATGCTGAGTGAACTGGAAAAGAAAAAAATTGTAATATAATTCGTTTCATTGATGCACCAATGACGCAGTTGGGTTTTGGTTTTTATTTACAGTTTATTAAGGGGGCAGTATCCAAATTCTTGTTTGTAATGAAACTATATTTGTCTTGAGCAACTTTAGAAGTAATTAATAAATTAAACTGAATATTTGATGTACAATGGTATTAATTGCTGAAAGCTCATCAGTTCAAAATATTACTATAATTTTAATGTTTATTTCAATATTAAGTACAAAATGAAATATTTGTAATAAAATTGGTTTTGAGTAAAGCACCAATGACGCAGTAGGTTCTAGACTTTTACAGTGAGAGAAGGAGGCGATATCCAAACTCTTGTTTGTAGTGATTTTGTTCGTTTCAAGCTTGATTTGCATATTAAATGTAAGTTTCACTTGTCTTAAGATTTATTTATTCATTTACATTAATATCTATTGTATGTTTGTTTGCATTGATTGTTTATTTAATTTCTGTTCGTTTTAAGTTTCATTTATACTTCAATAGCGAAATATTTTTTTCCTTTTAAGCTTGATTTTCATGTTCAATCTAAGCATTACTCACTTTAAGATCTATTTATTCATTTATATTATAACTTGTACGTATTTTCTATGATTGTTTATTTACTTTCTGTTCGTTTTGGGTTTCATTTATTCTTTAATAGTAATTTCTGGTTGTTTTGAGTTTGAATTTTAACAGGTATTTGTATCTGCTGAGCTTAAGTTTAAAATGGCCTTTACTTTTTAAACAATAAGTAGAACAACAGGTAAATTTTTTATACAAGACAGTGGAACGCAACTTTAAATGAATATTTCGACCCTATATCCAAGGGCCGTCTTCAGCAAAACAAACAGAGAGAATAAAAAACAATATAAAAGAAACTTATATTAAAATTCAATCATTAAAACTGAAAGGTTTTTAAAAAAAAATGTTTTAAACCAGGACTTCATTGAAGTAATGGTTGAACTTCCTTGAAGTAATGATATTAGGGCTGTTTTAAAACATCGTTTTTAAAAAACCTTTCAGTTTTAATGATTGAATTTTAATTTAAGTTTCTTTTATATTGTTTTTATTCTCTTCGTTTGTTTTGCTGTGGACAGCCCTTGGATATAGGGTCGAAATATTCATTTAAAGTTACGTTCCACTTTCTTGTATAAAAAAAAATTCCTGTTGTTCTACTTATTGTTTATGATGGAAATGCAGTGTGGTCTTCGTCGCTATTTGCCTTTACTTTTCTTTGAAAATATTATTTTTCGGAAAGTTTGTTTTTAAATTAATCATCATAAAACACTTAAATGAAACACTATATTGACGTAATAATAGTACTTAATACTTGGAAAAACGGTCATTGAAAAAAAAATACTTAACACTTGGAAAGATCACTTAAATGAAAAATTACATTTACTTTATTCTGTTTTTTTTTTCCAGATACCTCGCTATTCTTCTGTAATTTCTTAGTGGCATATTCCTAGACAGAATTGTTTTCTGACTTCAAACTGTCAAAATACTTTAACCCCCCGCCCTGATGTGCAAATATATAGCCCAAATTTTATATTTACCATATATTCTGTCACTTGTCTTTGTCTTGTCTTGTGCTAAGCTGAAAAAAAAATAACGAAGAAACTGGTTTGTTCTCGAGTTTTACACAGCGTAAACTTGAGTCAGTGGCGCATAATACACAAGTACCAAAATTCCTTCCCCCTACGGAAATAAAAAAAAAACAACTGAAATAACATTCTCAAATTTGGAAACCCTTATTTTCCACGGGGGGTGGGGGGGGGGGGGGTATTCCCCAAGGGTATTTACCATAGGGGGTATTTTCGGGGGGGGGGGGGTATTTGTCGTGGAGTATTTTCTGCGGGGGGGGGGGGGTATTTTCCTGTTTTTTTCTGCGGAGGGGGGGGGGTAAATGCCTAGACCAATATAGAATTGTTGTGGGAAATAGGAAGTTTCAAAGGCGGTAGCCTATATTTGCATAAATGCTAATCTGGAACACATCAGGAACTGTAGTGAATCACTATTTTGTGTTTTTTTTATTAGTTAGCTTCTTGTGTGATTTATTCAAATGAATCATGAATCTACACGCTATATTGTAAAACAATCATTAGATTTAGGAAAAAATCACTAGTTTTAGAACGAAAATCACTATAAATTAATAGTTGCAAAAAAATTTCTAGGCAACATAAAAATTCACTAAAAATAGTGATAAATCACTAGGGATGGCAACACTGGCGCTAATAGACCAGTTTGTTCAAGTGGTTCAAACTTTCAAGACCCACATTTCTTGCTTGATTGAATTCTGTCCCTATTTCACAGTAGCCTGCCATCTATCATTAGATGTTGAGAGCAAAAATTTACCCACTTCCCTGTACGGTGACATTCCTCGGTATATATGTGTTAATAGAGACATTTCACGGTATAATTGCGGTATGGAGTCTTACGAGAAAATTTTGTAGTATTTCCTCACTTGAAATGGTGCTATATTCCGTAAAATGCAGTATAAGTCGCAACACAGAAGCCATCTCTGATATATGACTTTACATCTTTGTTTTTTTTTCCATAAACTTGTTTTTTGATAAAGTTGCCGCATAACTTTTAACAGTTTACAATTTATGCTTTTATAATTGGTTGTACTTTAGTTATTCCCAATCTTTTGAGTTCCAATGAGAAACTTCAAATGGGATCTTCTCCGTTTGACAGTCACGTGACTTATAGATTTTTGCGTTCAGGACTATTTAAAACGACCGATGCAATGTTTCTACTTCGAAAATTTTCAAATACTGTCCCGCCGGCCCAAAATTCTGAAAATTCTTGACAACAGAACCGACAAATTCTGAAATTTTTCATGGCAGGAAAAAGCTAGAACCCTATATCTAGCTGGCACCCTGAAATTGGAAAACCCTGTTTTCAAGAGCAAATGCAATTTCTGTTCATATTTAACACATAAGTGATGCTGAAAGTCAGAAAAAAAGAAAAAAAAAATAAGTAGTCTACCATCAGCGGTATTGGTATGCCTTTTTGGAAATATTTTTTATGGCTAAATCCAATTTTTATAATCCCTTTCTGCAGCTTAGCTACAATTTAAAGTGGTTTTAAAGATTCTTGTTCCTTTAATTTTTGCAATCGAACTGTGAGGAAGAACGAAATCTTATTTTCTACTAATTTCAATGTAAGCGGATTCAACATATGAATTTCTTTTATCTACATTAAAAAGTAAACGGATCGAAAAACTGAAATTAACCCGCATTTTAGCCTGCAGAACCCTAGATTAACTTTTACATAAGAAATTAAACATACTTTCCCATTTTTACGGCGTAAAATTTACAATGTGTGTCTTTTGAATTCCTGCAAATTAGAAATGCCTCAAATGCTCTAGGTTGAAGTTGACTAAAAATTTCTGTACACATATATAAAAAATCCCAAGACGCATACATAAGTCATTTCTAAGAGTAATTCAATTCACTTTACCCCTTCCCCGAATGTGCAAATATATACCCGAAGCTATATGTTTCCCAACAATTTTCTTGTATCTTAATTTCGTCGACGTTGCTTCTTTGCCGTTCAATCTATTCGAACAAAAGTGTGAGACACGGCAACATGAATGGAACGTAAATAATGTGAGCTTTATATTTGCACATTAGAACGCAAGGGGGTTAAAGTAATGGAAAGTGCTTTTGGGAGTGATTCCATTCGGTATTTTAGGATGTTCTAAGTTTAGTTTAAGAACTTTATAATGTTTTCTTTTGAGTGGCCCAAACCACAGAGTAATACCCAGCAATATAAAACTATTTTTCACATTTTTCATTTAAATATTCAAGAATACCTCTTTCCTACTCAGTTAACAAACAAAACTTTCTTTTTACTTTGCTATTAAATTGCAAAACAAAGGCGTTAGATTATCACGAAGGGTGATCAGTTATCAAAGCAGATTTTGATTTCTTAGTATTTTAAATTCCGCGATTCCTGTGTCAAAATCTTAATAAATTGGTTTTAAAATTATTTACTGTATATTAAATATAAAATGATTAAAATTTTAAATGAGATAAATTTTACAGGTTCGATCAATAATTTTATTATTCTTTAAAAAAACTCTTTGATTTATGTTGTGAAAATTAAGGGTGATATAATTTTAGGCATTATTTTATAGAACAAAGATTATAAATTCAACAGTCAAATTCAATAAATTTTAAGAGTCTGATAGTTCATGCAATTTTTAAAATCTGAGTGGACTTGAAAGGGGTTATTCCACCATCAAAAGTCAGATCTGAAATCAGTTAAAGCTGAGATTATTTATCACGAGTCCTTGTTATCGAGTATCGAACTTGTTCGTGATTCAGTGCAATGAACAGGGTTGCCACCAAGGTTACGTTTGTACCATTTTTGGTACGTTTTAAATAAAACGGTACGTTTTACGTTACGGTAAAAAAACGTTACATTTTTGTTACCTTTTTTGAATTTATGTTACAGTTACGTTACGCTTTTGAATAATGAGGAAGTTTCACCTTTTCTGAGTAATCTATTTTTTCTCCCGTGAAAACATCCACTGTTCCCATTTTAAATACACTGACATGAGTATCGACATTTTTGCACATTGCGGTCTTTTAATCTTATCATGCAATCACTCAGTTATTAGAATGAGAAAATACCCACTTCGCTTACTCGTATATTAAGTTAAGATAACATTCTCATGAACATACGATTATCATTTGTTAAGTGACAATAGTCAGTTAGTCACCTCACCAACTTTCAATTTCATCATTTGACTTTGAATCTTGTTCTGTCAACAGTCATACTAAAATTATATGGAGAAGGAGCTAGTTTCATTAGTTAATGCTAATGAAATAAAACAAAATATGATGAAAATATAAAAATTTAGAACCAAATTTGGGCTATATATTTGCATATTAGGGGGGGGGGGGTAAAGAATAGTATATATTAAATGCGTAACCTACTCTAGGCACTTCCCGCCCCCCCGAAACCCCAAAAAACAATAGTTTAAATATTGTAAAAGCAATGACAAACCACGCTTTGCGATCCTATTCTCTACTGACTGTTACCCCTTTGACTAGTTTTCTTTAACATCTATCTTGCGTGTGTATCAGCTAATTGACTAATACCGATGATATATGTATTATTCTTTTCGTATCAACCTCACCCGCCCCACCCCCCTTTTCTGATTGGTTTGACATAATATCAGGTTATATACAAAAGTTTTAAATGCGGTTAAGGTAGGAAATGAGGTTAGCAGCTGGTTTTATATTTAATCAGGAGTTAAAAAGGGTTGTGTTCTATCCCCCTTTATATGGATTATTTTGATGGACTTTGTCTTAAGGCACACTGGAAAGGCAACGGGAAACAACGGAATCAAATGGGGAGGAAACAGTCTCCTTGACTTAGATTATGCTGATGATTTAAGCATCCTAGATGAAAGTGTGAGCAAAATGAATGAAGTTTTAGAGGTTTTGTGAGTTCAGGGTTCTAGAAAAGGGTTAAAAATTAATGTTAAGAAGACTAAGTCGCTAAGGCTAGGAACAACTGAAAATAGAAAGGTGACGCTGGGTAATGAAAAGATTGATCAGGGGGACAGCTTCACTTACCTTGATAGTATTATTAGTAAAGATGGTGGGAGCAGTGAAGATGACAAAAGTTGAATATCCAAGGCTCAGGGTGTTTTTCACAGTTAAAAAAAGTTTGGAAGAATAGGAGGATAAATCTGCAAACCAAGATTAGAGTATTAGAAGCCACAGTGATGACAGTGGTCAAATATGGCTCTGAAGCATGGGCGCTCCGAAAAGCGGATGAAGATTTGCTAGACGTTTTCCAGAGAAATTGCTTAAGGATTGTTTTGGGTACCCGGCTGAGTGACCGTATTTCAAACAATAGGCTATACGGAAAATGTGGTTCAATACCGCTCTCTAGGGCTATAATGAATGAAAGGTTGAAGTAGCTAGGTTACGTTGTGCGGATGAAGGATGACAGATTGCCGAAGATTGTTCTTTTTGGCCAACCGCCTAGGGCGAAACGGATAGCAGGTCGTCCTCGTATGGGGTGGGAGGACGTCATAAAAAAAGATTTAAAGGAAATGGGAACTTCATGGGCGGGTGTAAAAAGGGAGGCTTTAAATAGATTGAGAAGAAAGAAGAGCGTGTGTGACTGTGTTGGCCTCAGGCGGCTTGGTGCTGCGGTGAGTTATTAGTAGTAGTAGTAGTATATACAAAATTTACTCTTTTTATACGGGATTATGAACAGCTGGTATTGACAAAATATATGAAACTATAAAAATGAGCCATTTTTTGGTTATATCTAAGCATTGCGGAGGGGGGGGGGTTAGTTGAGCCGAAATTTTTGATTTTATGCTAAACTTTTCCCAAATATCATGGTCACTTTTTTTTACATTTTACCCCCCCCCTCCCCATCTGCGGTCCCATATATAATTGTATAAACACATTTCATCGTTGTGGCGAATCTTATATAATGATCAATCAAATATAATGATATAGTAAAAGTAAAACATTTGACCGTAGTTCATTTTTCAGTCTTCTTATCACACCCAACCCTCTTGAAATCTTAACTGCTACAAGATCACAATGTGATTTTCAACTTAAATTAAAATCAAGACTAAAGCCCAAGTATTTAACACCATTTAAATGCTTTTAAAATTCACCATTAAAAACAATTTTATTATTTAAAACACCTGAAACTCCATTTCTACAGAATGTCACGAATTTTTTCTGAAATATTCACTACCAAATAATTAGAATTTGTAAGACTGATCAATTCAGCGAGGGCCTTATTTGTCTTCTCAATTAACTAGTTCAGACAAGTAGCTGTAATCGTAAGCACCGTGTCATCAACAAAAGGCGTTATCGGTGGATCTGATATATAAACACGCATGGTATCAACGTAAATTAGATAAAGAAGTGGGCCAAGCACGGAACCCTGCGGCACACCAGAATTAACTATAAAAGTTTTTGAAAGAGAATTTTTAATTGAAACTCAAATAATGCGCTGGTTAAGATAAGATTGAAACTATTTCAGAATAACCGCATGGATTCCTAAATGGCTTAGCCTACGCAATACAATTTTATGAACCACCGTGTCAAAAGCCTGTCTAAAGTTCATAAATACCGAAAATACCAGGACACATTTTTCGAGAGCACCATTAATGAAATCTGTTAGGTGCTGGACTGCATTTATTGCTGTGTGTTTTTTCCTGAATCCAAACTGGGCATCGCTAAGAAAACCGTAAGTAGTCAGAAGGTTATAAAGTCGTCGATGCATCACTTTTTCATACAGCTTAGCAAATAGGGGCAATATTGAAATCGGCCTCCAATTAGACGGATCAGTCTTTGAACCCCCTTTGTGAAGCGGAATAACTTTAGCCTCTTTCAGCCGAGTAGGAAATTCACCTTTTTCAAAGAAAGGTTTATCAAATAAACAATACAAGGCAACAAATATACCATAGCATGCTTGAACGTTTTCAGATTAATTCCATCATTCCCTGAAGAACTTGATTTTACCAATCCTATTATGTGTTTTAATTCTTCAACTTTCGTTTCATCTGCAGACATCTCCAATCCAACTTCCCTATCATCACTAAATGTCTCATTAATTTCATTATTTTCATCGTATGGATTCTCGCTTATTGATTCACCAACATCAGAAAAATATTCACCAAACAAATTAGCCACCTTATCATTTCCATCAACAAATTTACCATCAAAGATCAAACTAGCAGGAATCTCGGCCTCTTTCTTCTTATTTATGACTTCATTTATAATATTTCAAGTTGCTTTTGTATTGCCTTTATTTTCCTTAAATTTCTCCCCATAATATTTGCGGATGCATGACCGCCTTAGCCGATTTACTTTATTACGGATTTCTTTAAATTCAGTTAGATCTTGACTATGATTACTATTTAAGTAACTCAAAAACAATGTATTTCTCCTTCTTATTAAGTCTAGTAGCTCCATAGTTACCCAAGGTTTCCGGGGATCCTTTTTCCTCACCTTTATGCTCTTTACTGGGCAAGTTCTCTCAAATATTGGCTGCAATATGTCCATGAACTTATCAAATGCCGCAGAAGCACTTTCAGATTCTTCATAAACTGGTTTCCATGACACAATACTTAGTTCCTCTCTAAACTTCTGTAGGTTCTCTTTTTTTAGTTGCCTTTTTTTAACCTTTGTCCTGTTATGTTTTATCGCATATTGATGTGAAGTCACTGCTACTATAGGAAAGTGATCGGAAGCCGCACTTACTATAACGTTAGCATAACAGCTATGTAATGCCCGGGACGGCATGAAAACATTGTCAATAAGTTTAGCTGAATGTCCTGTAACACGGATCGGAATCCCAACTAATTGATAAAAATCATAGCTGGAAAAAAGGTTTAAATCCAAATTATCATTATATAAACTTAAAAGATCAAAATTAAAATCCCCCATGCAAATGCACTCCAGATTACTCAATTCTTCTGCACCCATTAAACTACTAAAACCATTTTCAAACTCCTTCCAAACTGCACTTGGCGGTTTATAAACCTCAGTAATCAATATATTCTTTTCACCAACTTTCAGCTCAAAAGTAAGAGATTCCACCTTACCTTCTATCCAAACTGATAGGTCTTCCCTTATTTTAGCCACAAAACGGTCCTTAACCAAAAATAACCAACGTCCACGTCCCATTCTCTCTCTATTCCTTACAATATGCCTGTATCCTGGAAAATTATATAACGACAGAACATGCTCAGAAGTTAAAAAATTTTCACAAAGGCCAATTACATCAAAATTGCCATTCACATTATCAATTACCTGGAGAATTTCACAATATGTTGAAGTTACATGGCAATTCCAATGACATTGGTAGAACGACCTTGCATTCACCTCTAATCCTGAAGAAATCATATGCAAATAACTTCTATGTCTTTGCGGGGGAAAATCAGCATTTATACTTCCGGAAGTAAGTCCATAAAGAACACCTCCTACTCTGAAAGGATAACTCTCTAGAAAATGCAAGTTAGAAATATCACCAATCATCCTTTTAACATCCACTCAAAAAAAAAACAAAAAAAATACTTCTAACTAAAGCTGACGCGGTGCGCTCTGGCCTGGTTATTTCACGAAAATGCGACCTTGGTCTGTCCAAAAATTTTTCACACCGAACTTGTCCCGTGCACTATTTAATATTGCCTTTCTACGTTTCGTAAGAAACTCAATATAACATAAATTCCGGATCCAGCTAATTTTGATTTAGTTTTAAACACTTTGTACGTAAGTTCTTTTGGTACCAACTTCACTGAAACTGGGCCACAGGATCTGGATTTTTGCGGGCTAAATTTCGAGAATCTTCCGTAGAGTTGTGTCTGAAACGCTGAATCGACATAAAATGTTCCCTAGTAATAGTTGAGACTCCCATAGTTGGTCTAAAAGGCTAAGGACAGTCGCATTATGATCTGAGCAAGGTGTCTGCCTTATTTCTGAGAATATCAGACAGTCTTGCATAGCTTCCTGTTCAAAATCATCAAGCTTGTTTTCCATTGTAAAAATACGATTTTTTAGTGTTTCAATGTGACTCTTTAGTCCTTTTAGTAAGTTTTCAATGCGCTCAAACCTCAGATTAAAATCCAGCACTATAGCATCATAAATTTCTGCAGTGATAATTTGGCTATTTATCTTTACAGCACCAGAAGACCCAGTTCCAATGATTTGCGCTATTTTTTTCTGCCACAACTTTTTCTATATCTGGCACTAGCTTTGTCGTAGTTATCGTAACTTTTTCCTGGGTCACAGCTAACTGGTGAAAAAGTCCAGAAATAGACGAACTAGAAGAAATTTCAGACGTCCCTGTTCTTGCAAACTCTTTGTATAGATTGGGGAAAGTCGCTTGTCCCAGATTTTTAGTTTTCGATCTCTTTGCTTCATTAATAATCTCTGCATAAGAAACTAAGCAATGTTCACTAATTGTTTGCTTATCATGGGTACCGTAGCAGAATACTAGATAACTCGGTCCATTCCTAGTGGAATTTATTCCAAGTATCCTAACTGGCCAAAGGGGGTAGTTAACAAACTTGGCTAAGGCAAGATCTCCGATAGTAAACATTTCTTGTTTGGACAATCAGTCTATCAAGATGCACATCGGTAAAAAAAAAATATATACCGGTCTTAATTGTGAGCTTTTATAGTTGATGAAGGTCACTGACTTAATTAAAATCTTGTTAGTGATATAATAAGTTTAAAAACAGGTGTTTACACTCTGAAGACTGGCAATGAAAATTTACTGTCCCAAGGGAATTCGAAATAGCTACCAAAACTATAAATCACTTATGAAAATAAATCCAAAATGAATGTCCACAGGAAAATTTCACAGCTTGAGCAGGGTTATATCCAAAAACAATTTGGTGTAAACACAACGAAGTCTGAATCAATACTGATTCAGTAAAATATTTATTTATTAGTAAAATACTGGTATGTTGATAGATGGGGAGGAAGTAGCCAATCTTGACTTGTTCCAGTTAATGATAGGAATGGGCCCATAAGTAGTGATAAGGAAAGAGTTAAAGAGAGATATACAGAACATTTTAAGAATGTGCTAAACCGAGATAGAGTTGCAGGAAAAGATATATAGGAAAATGAAAGTGTTTGTGATGCCTTGGATGTGAAGGAAGATTTGATTTGTCAGGAAGAACTTTACTGAAAAAATATAAATGTTTTTACTTTTATAACTTTAATAAACCAAATAATCTTAACACTTTGATTGCTAAATATCAGTTTATGTATATTAAACTAACAATGTTCATTTGTATTTTTTCATTAAAGTGCAAATTTTCTTCTGGCCTCGGGAAGGCATAGGGGTTTTGCGCCAAAATTATGTGAATTTCTGCTTGTTTTGAGTTTAACTCGGTTATTTATTGTAATTTCTGTTCGTTTTGGGTTTCATTTATTTATCGATGCTGATTTGTGGTAGTTTCACGCTTGGTAGATTATTTTATTTTATTTTTGCTCATTTTTTGTTTAATAGAGTTCTTTACTTTTCTTTGAAAAACTTATTTTGGAGAAAAAGATTTTTTAAATTAATTTCTGTTCATTTTATATTGACAAAAACTTTTAAGGGAAAAAGAAAATAATACTTTGAATCTTTTCACTTTTTAAGACTTTATAGTTTGGCCTGCTATTTGTATGCTGGAGAAAAATTTTGAGTAATTTTTAATAACATACACCCTTTTAAAAATCTGGACTCAGACAGTAGTGTTTAATTTAGTTTCATACCTCCTCTAGTTGACCTGAAATGGAAAATTTGATACAGTTCACAAATAAATCTGTTTAATTTCTTTGATAGCTTGGATACACTTACCCTATTTCAATTTGGTTAAATTTTAAGAGCAAAAGTAGCCCCAAAAGTTTGAGCATAATACCCTCAGTCGTTTTTGGGATACTGCTGAGATACCTTATTCGGAATTAGCATTATCACAGTGCATTTCGATGTAATCTTAAGACAACATTTAGTTTTTAAACATAATGGGCAAATGGGAAGGTGGGCGTTGGAGGATGGGAGTGAAAACAGGATTAGTTGCCCTCCAATCACTTTCGACTATTAAAAAAGGCATCAGCCCTTTCTATTTCCAATCGAATCAGCCCTTTTCGAAGTTCCCACGACAACTCCTTTGATACGAAGTACCCTGGTCTATACAACAACAACAACAAAAAATATAACTAATCACTTTAGACTATTAAAAAGGGTACAAGCCATTTGAATTTCAAATCTAATGAGCTCTTTTTCAAGTTTCTACGACAAAGATATCAATAAAAACCTTATATGCCCCCAAAGCATAACTTATGACCCTTGCCCTGAGGGTTGTGGGGGGTTTCTTCCTCAAAAACATATTTTCTATCTGGAAATCAACTACGCTGAACAAAATGGCTATCTCAAAATTTTTATTGGATGTGTTTAGGGGAATAATGGGCGTAGGTGGGGGGGGGGGGGTACAAGTTGCCCTCCAATTACTTTCGACTTTTAAAAAGGGGACTAGCCCTGTAAATTTCCAATCAAATGAGCTTTTTTTGAAATTTCTACGACAACGCCTCCTATTAAATTTGGGTTGTTCTGGACGGGTTTATATCCCAAGAATATCCAGTGAAAGCCCGGGTACCTCAGGGCATTGTCTTGGGACCTACGCTTTTCCTTATCTACATAAACGAGATGGGATCACTTTGCCGACGATACCACGACACACTCAGCCGTCCCTAAGCACGAAGACCCAACACAAGCCTCCCTTTCCCTACAGATGGATCTTTTGAAAATTGAAAAGTGGTCTGATGCATGGATGATCATCTTCAATGCATCGGAAACAAAGGAGCTTCTAATTACCCGATCAAAGGTGCCACGTGAAAACCCCAGTTTCATCTTCAAAAATGAAGCTATAAAGAGAGTCGACGAGCTTCGTCTACTGGGGATTCATTTCTCCACCGATCTCTCTTGGAACAACCACCTAGATCGGGTGAGAATCTCCTACGCAAGAAAGCTGGGAGTTACCTCGCTGCAAAAACCTTCTCCCATCAAGCTCAATCATCCCACTCTACAAGTCTTGCATCAGACCCATAGCTGAATATGGATGCCCGCTATATGCTGGTGCTGCGAAAACGCTGTTGGCACTACTTCAGAAGATCTGGAATAGGACAAATAGAGTGGCCTGCGCCTCTACACAAGAATCGCTCCAGCCTCTAAACGAAAGGTTTGATGTAGCGTCGATGATTGTTTTCTACAAGTACATGAATTCACCTCCCTCAGATGAGCTCTCTCGAACTGTGCCCCCCTTTGTCCAGTCGACAAGGCAGAGACGAAGGCACACAGCTCGGTCCAATTATATAAAAGAGGTTACGCCAAAAACCGACTACTTGAGGAATAGCTTCATCCAGCGTTGCACTACTATCTGGAAAGATCTTCCTGGGGATATTATCCCTGCAAATCCCTCTGTTGACACCTTCAAAAGAAGGTTCAATCGACATTTAAAACCTCGAGGCCATGGAAAGAGGTAAATGGATAGCGGCATATCAAATACTTTGAAGTACCTGGTGCCGTGTTTATTGAAAAAAAAACCCTTATATGCCCCCAGTAATTAAATTAAAATCCTTGCCTTGAGGGCTGTGTGGGAGTATCCTCCTCAAAAAAATATTTTCTATCTGGAAATCAACTATGCTGAACAAAATGGCTGTCTGAAAATTTTGATTGGACGTGTCCGGGGGAATGATGGGCGTGGAGGGGGGCTAGTTGCCCTCTAATCACTTTCGACTATTAAAAAGGGCACTAGCCCTTTAATTTTCAATCAAATGAGCCTTTTTTGAAGTTTCTACGACAACGCCTTCTATAAAAATCTTATATGCCCCCAGTACTAGTTGTCCTCCAATCACTAGAGTTGAATTGGGTTGGTTGTCACTTGAGTTGGGTTGTAGAGGAGTGTCCTCCTGAGAAACAAATTTTCTATTTGGAAATCAGCTACGCTGAACCAAATGGATATCTAAATATTTTGACTGGATATGTTTGGGGGAATGCGGGGCGTGGGGTGGGCTTGTTTTTCTCCAATCACTTTCGACTATTAAAAAGGGCACTAGCCCTTTGAATTTCCAATCAAATGAGCCCCTTTTGATATTTGTATGACAACGCCTTCTATAAAAACGTATGTGCCCCGAGGGCATAACTTAAAACCCTTGCCCTGAGGGTTGTGGGGAAGTGTCCTCCTCAAAAACATTATTTCTATCTGGAAAACGACTACGCTGAACAAAACGGTTATCTCAAAATTGTGATTGGATGTGTTTGGGGGAATGATGGGCGAGAGGAATGTGGCTGGCTACCCTTCAATCACTATCGACTATTAAAAAGGGCACTAGCCCTTTATATTTTCAATCGAATGAGCCTGTTTTGAAGTTCTTAGGGCAACAATTTTCTATAAAAATCTTATATGCCCCCAGGGCATAACTTAAAACCCTTTCCCTGAGGATTGCAGGGGAGTGTCCTCCTCAAAAAAAATTTCTATCTGGAAATCAACTATGTTGAACAAAATGGCTATCCCAAAATTTTTATTGGATGTGTTTGGAGGAATGATGAGCCTAGGGGTGGGGGCTAGTTACCCTCCAATCACTTTCGACTATTGAAAAGGGCACTAGCCCTTTGAATTTCAATGCGAATGAGCCTGTTTGGAAGTTTCTACGACAATGTCTTCTATAAAAACCTTATATGCACCCAGGGCATAACTTAAAACCCTTACCCTGAGGGTTGTGGGGGAGTGTCCTCCTCAAAAATATATTTTCTATCAAGAAATCTACTACGCCGAACAAAATGGCTATCTCAAAATTTTTATTGGATGTGTTTTGGGAAATGATGGTCGTGGGGGGAGGGGCTAGTTGCCCTCCAATCACTTTCGACTATGATAAAGGGCACTAGAACTCTCGATTTCCAATCGAATGAGCCCCTTTTGAACTTTCTACGACAACCCCTTCCATATAAAGTGCCCTACTCTATAGAAAAAAAAACAAAAATGATACATTGTGCCAACATCGTTCTTATATGCCCTCAGGGCATAACTTAAATCCTTTGCCCGAGGGTTTTGGGTGAGTGCTTCCTAAAAACAAATTTTCTACCATGAAATCAACCACGCTGAACAAAATAGCTATCTCAAAATTTTGTTTGGATGTGTTTGGGGGACTGATGAGCATGGGGAGAGGCTAGTTTCCCTCCAATTACTTTTGACCATTAAAAAAGGCACTAGTCACTCCAATTTCCAATCTAATGAGCCCTTTTCGAAGTTTCTTCAACAACTCCTTCGATACAAATTACCCGGGTATGGAGGAAAAAAAAATACATTGTACCCACATCGTTCTTCACTTAGGAATGATGTTTCAACTATTCTGCAAGGATTCTCAATGCCACAGCCATTTTGTTTTTACCAGATTTCTACTTCTCTTGATGAATAATGAAGAAGACCAGCGTCCAGCCAGCGACTCGTAAAGTTTCTACCTCATGAACTGGTAGAATATCTTGTAAATAAAAATTGGATTTGAGGAAGACTAAAATCTATTCTATAAATCATAGGTAGCAAGATTGCGCTGCCTATGATTTATACAACAATTTTCTGTATAAACCTTATATGCCCCAAGGCATAACTTACAACCCTGGCACTGAGGGCGCTGAGGGGGTTATCAACCTAAAAGACCTATATTCTTGAACTTTCAGCTACTTTGAATAAAATGGCTGTCTCACAATTTTGATTGAATGTGTTTGGGCAAAGGGTGAGTAGAAAGGGGGGTGCTACTCCGAACGGGGCACCAAATATGGGCATAGAGTCCCTAGGGGAGATGGATTTCTGAGAAATTGATTGCGTAATCGATTGGGAATTTGGAACACCTGTGCTGTCAGTCATTAATCAAATTGTTTCCAGGCAAAGTTTAATAATGTCTGACAGGTACTGTCAACATTTCTCCAGGAATAGATCCAAGTCATTAATGTCTGCCTCGGAAACAACTCTTTTGGTCGAACTCCAAAGGATATTAATAACCAAACGCCATGGAAACAATTCTCCATGAAACATCTTAGCGATGAATTGTTTTAGCGCGGGAATCAGGTTTCTTAGTAATTTGAGATGCATTAGCGCAGAGATGCCAAAAACAATAGGAACACGCTGAATTACGTTTAGGGATTATTTGGGCGAAGCCGTTTTAGACATTTTAGGGAATTATTTCGGCGAAACAGTTAGAGACATTTTAAAAGATGATTTAAAAGATGATTTTAGAAGAGAATTTAAGGGTGAAACTCTGTGGTCGTTGTAATACACAAGTTGTATTTTAACAGGGTCGTGAGGTCCCCTACCCCAACCCCAAAGGGTTCCGATCCCCCTACCCCAACCCCAAACGGTTCCCATCCCCCTACCCCCACCCCCAACGAAGCCCCCGATACTCAAAGGCCCCCCAAGCTCACCAAGGGCCCCCGGCCCTCAAGGTTCCCCCAGACCCCTCCCCCCGGGGGCCCAAAGGGCCCCTCCCCCTTTGGCCCCCCAAAGGGGCCCCTCTCCCTCCATCTCCTCCCTCCTCCTCCCCTCCCCCTCCCTCCTCCCCCTCCTCCTCCTCCTCCTCCTCCTCCTCCCTCCTCCTCCTCCTCTCCTCCCCTCCCCTTCCCTCTCCCATTTCTTATACTTTTTTGTGCATTGAGACACAGAACGACCCCCTCCCCCGGCCCCTCCCCCTCCAAAGGTCTGATTTTTCAAAGTTCATTTTGAATTTCCTTCGTTGAAATGCAAGAGTTGGAACGTTTCAATAGTGTTTGGTTGTGGTTTACCTTGTCACAGTTACATTTTCTTGATTTTTCAAAGTTCATTTTGAATTTCTTTCGTTGAAATGCAAGAGTTGGAATATTTCAGTAGTGTTTGGTTGTGGTGTACCTTGTCACAGTTACATATTCTTGATTTTTCAAAGTTCATTTTGAATTTCCTTCGTTGAAATGCAAGAGTTGGTATGTTTCAGTAGTGTTTGGTTGTGGTTTACCTTGTCACAGTTACATTTTCTTGATTTTTCAAAGTTCATTTTGAATTTCTTTCGTTGAAATGCAAGAGTTGGAATATTTCAGTAGTGTTTGGTTGTGGTTTACCTTGTCACAGTTACATTTTCTTGATTTTTCAAAGTTCATTTTGAATTTCTTTCATTGAAATGCAAGAGTTGGAATATTTTAGTACTGTTTGGTTTACCTTGTCACAGTTACATTTTCTTGATTTTTCAAAGTTCATTTTGAATTTCTTTCATTGAAATGCAAGAGTTGGAATATTTCAGTAGTGTTTGGTTTTGTTTTACCTTGTCACTTTTAGATTTTCTTGATTTTTCAAAATTCAATTTGAATTTCTTTTGTTGAAAGGCAATAGTTGGAATATTTCAGTAGTGTGTTGTTGTAGTTTACCTTGTCACAGTTACATTTTCATGATTTTTCAAAGTTCATTTTGAATTTCTTTCGTTGAAATGCAAGAGTTGGTCTATTTCATTTGTGTTTTGTGGTTGTTTACAGTGTCAGTTCTACATTTCATTATTTTTAAAATTTCATTTTTAATTTCTTTCGCTGAAATGCAAGAGTTGGAATATTTCAGTTGTGTTTCGTTATGGTTTACCTTGTCACAGTTACATTTTCTTGATTTTTCAAACTTCATTTTGAATTTCTTTCATTGAAATGCAAGATTTGGAATATTTCAGTAGTGTTTGGTCGTGTTTTACCTTGACAAATGTACATTTTCGTTATTTTTCAAATAAAATTTTTATTTAATTAGATTTTATTCAAGTTTTGTTAATATTAATTATTGGTTTTCTTTTTTTTAAAGTGTAACAGTTAAACTATCTTGATTCTTAAAAGTTCATTTTTAATTTCTTTCGTTGAAATGCAAGAGTTGGAATATTTTAGTAGTGTTTGGTTGTGGTTTACCTTGTCACAGTTACATTTTCTTAATTTTTCAAAGTTCATTTTGAATTTCTTTCGTTGAAATGCAAGAGTTGGAATATTTCACTAGTGTTTGGTAATGGTTTACCTTGTCACAGTTACATTTTCTTGATTTTTCAAAGTTCATTTTGAATTTATTTCGTTGAAATGCAAGAGTTGGAATATTTGAGTTGTGTTTGGTTGTGGTTTACCTTTTCACAGTTACATTTTCTTGATTTTTCAAAGTTAATTTTGAATTTCTTTCGTTGAAATGTAAGAGTTGGAATATTTCAGCAGTGTTTGGTTGTGGTTTACCGTGTCAGAGTTACATTTTCTTGATTTTTCAAAGTTCATATCGAATTTCCTTCGTTGAAATGCAAGAGTTGGACTATTTCAGTAGTGTTTGGTTGTGGTTTACCTTGTCACAGTTACATGTTCTTGATTTTTCAAAGTTCATTTTTAATTTTTTTTTTTGAAATACAAGAGTTGGAATATTACAGGAGTGTTTGGTTGTGGTTTACCATGTCACAGTTACATTTTCTTGATTTTTTCAAAGTTCATTTCTAATTTATTTATTTGAAATGCACGAGTTGGAATATTTCAGTAGTGTTTGGTTGTGGTTTACCTTGTCATAGTTACATTTTCCTGATTTTTCAAAGTTCATTTTGAATTTCTTTCATTGAAATGCAGGAGTTGGAATATTTCAGTAGTGTTTGGTTGTGGTTTACCTTGTCACAGTTACATCTTCTTGATTTTTTCAAAGTTCATTTGGATTTCCTTCGTTAAACTGCGAGACTTGGATTATTTCGGTAGAGTTTTGTTGTGGTTTACCTTGTCATAGTTACATTTTCCTGATTTTTCAAAGTTCATTTTTATTTTTTTTCGTTGAAATGAAAGAGTCGTAATATTTCAGTAGTGTGCTGTTGTAGTTTACCCTGTCACAGTTACATTCCCTTAATTTTTCAAAGTTCATTTTGAATTTATTTCGTTGAAATGCAAGAGTTGGAATATTTCAGTTGTGTTTCGATGTGGTTTACCTTGTCACAGCTACATTTTCATTATTTTTCAAAGTTCTTTTTGAATTTCTTTCGTTGAAATACAAGAGTTGGAAAATTTCAGTAGTGTTTCGTTGTGGTTTACTTTGTCACTTGACATTTTCTTGATTTTTGAAATTTAATTTTTAATTTCTATCATTGATATTAAAGAGTCGTAATATTTAAGTAGCGTTTGGTTGTGTTTTAACTTGTCACACTTACATTATATTTATTTTTAAAAGGTCATTTTTAATTTATTTTGTTGAAATGCAAGAGTTGGAATATTTCAGGAGTGTTTCGTTGTTGTTTACCTTGTAAAAGTTAAATTTTATTTATTTTTCATATTTCATTTTGAATTTCTTTAGTTTAAATGCAAGAGTTTTAATATTTTTGTAGTGTTTGTTTGTGGTTTACCTTGTCAAAGTTACATTTTAATGATTTTTCAAAGTTCATTTTGAATTTCTTTAGTTGAAATGCAAGAGTTGGAATATTTCAGTAGTGATTGGTTGTGGTTTACCATGTCACAGTTACATTTTCTGGATTTTTCAAAGTTCATTTCGAATTTCTTTCGTTGAAATGCAAGAGTTGGAATATTTCAGTAGTGTTTGGTTGTGGTTTACCTTGTCACAGTTACATTTTCCTGATTTTTCAAAGTTTATTTTGAATTTCTTTCATTGAAATGCAAGAGTTGGAATATTTCAGTAGTGTTTGGTTGTGGTTTACCTTGTTACAGTTACATTTTCTTGATTTTTGAAAGTTTATTTTGAATTTTTTTCGTTGAAATGCAAGAGTTGGAATATTTCAGTAGTGTTTGGTTGTGGTTTACCTTGTCAGAGTTACATTCTCTTGATTTTTCAAAGTTCATTTTGAATTTATGTAGTTGAAATGAAAGAGTTGGAATATTTCAGTAGTGTTTGTGTGTGTTTAAGCTAGTCCAAGTTAAATATTATTTATTTTTAAAAGTTAATTTTGAACTTCTTTCTTAGAAATGCAAGATTTGGAATATTTAAGTAGTGTTTGGTTGTGGTTTACCTTGTCATGGTTACATTTTCTTAATTTTTAAAAGTTCATTTTGAATTTCTTTCGTTGAAATGCAAGAGTTGGAATATTTCAGTTGTTGTTCGTAGTAGTTTACCATGTCAAAGTTACATTGTATTTAAGTTTCAAAGAAAATTTAGTAATTATTTATTTTTAATTAAATATATTTAAAATTAAAGTATTTTTTGTTATTGGTTTTAATTGTCATAGTTACATATTATTGATTTTTCAAAGTTCATTTTGAATTTTTTTCATTTAAATGCAATAGTTGTAATATTTCAGTAGTGTTTGGTTGTGGTTTACCTTGTCACAGTTACATTTTATTGATTTTTCAAAGTTCATTTTTAATTTATTTATTTGAAATTCAATAGTTGGAATATTTCAGTAGTGTTTAGTTCTGGTTTACCGTGTCACAGTTACATTTTCTTGATTTTTCAAAGTTCATATTGAATTTCTTTCGTTGAAATGCAAGAGTTGGAATATTTCAGTAGTGTTTGGTTGTGGTTTACCTTGTCAAAGTTAAATTTTCTTGATTTTTCAAAGTTAATTTTGAATTTCTTTTATTGAAATGCAAGAGTTGGAATATTTCAGTAGTGTTTGGTTTACCATGTCACAGTTACATTTTCTTGATTTTTAAAAGTTAATTTTGAATTTCTTTCATTGAAATGCAAGAGTTGGAATATTTCAGTAGTGTTTGGTTGTGGTTTACATTGTCACAGTTACATTTTCTTGATTTTCCAAAGTTCATTTTGAATTTCTTTTGTTGAAATGCAAGAGTTGGAATATCTCAGTAGTGTGTTGTTGTAGTTTACCTTGTCACAGTTACATTTTCATGATTTTTCAAAGTTCATTTTGAATTTCTTTTGTTGAAATGCAAGAGTTGGAATATTTCAATAGTTTTTGGTTGTGGTTTACCTAGTCACTGTTACATTTTCTTAATTTTTCAAAGTTCATTTTGAATTTCTTTCGTTGAAATTAGAGAGTTGGAATATTTCAGTATTGTTTCGTTGTGGTTTACATTGTCACAGTTACATTTTATTGATTTTTCAAAGATCATTTGGAATTTCTTTCCTTGAAATGTAAGAGATGGAATACTTCAATAGTGTTTGGTTGTGGTTTACCTTGTCACACTTACATTTTCTTGATTTTTCAAAGTTCATTTAAATTTCATTAGTTAAAATTCAAGAGTTAGAATATTTCAGTTGTGTTTCGTCGTGGTTTACCTTGTCACAGTTACATTTTCTTGATTTTTCAAAGTTAATATTGAATTTATTTATTTGATATTAATGATTTTTAATATTTGAGTATTTTTTTGTTGTGGTTTACCTTGTCACAGTTACATTTTATTGATTTTTCAAAGTTCATTCTGAATTTCTTTAATTGAAATGCAAGAGTTGGAATATTTCAGTAGTGTTTGGTAGAGTTTTACAATGTCACATGTACATTTTCCAGATTTTTCAAATTTCATTTTGAATTTGTTTCATTGAAATGTAAGAGTTGGACTATTTCAGTAGTGTTTTGTTGTGGTTTACCTTGTCAGAGTTACATTGTCTGGATTTTTCCAAGTTCATTTTGAATTTCCTTCGTTGAAATGCAAGAGTTGGAATATTCCACTAGTGTTTGGTTGTGGTTTACCTTGTCACAGTTACATTTTCTTAATTTTTCAAAGTTCATTTTGAATTTATTTCGTTGAAATGCAAGAGCTGGAATATTTCAGTAGTGTTTCGTTTTGGTTTACCTTTTCACAGTTACATTTTCTTTATTTTTAAAAGTTCATTTTGAATTTATTTCTTTGAAATTTAATATTTGTAATATTTAAGTAGTGTGTTGTTGGGTTTTATATTTTCACAGTTACATTTTATTTATTTTTAAAAGTTCATTTTTAATTTCTTTCGTTGAAATTCAAGATATTGAATATTTCAGTAGTTTTTGTTTGTGGTTTACCTTTTCACACTTAATTTTTCTTGATTTTTCAAAGTTCATTTTGAATTTCTTTCGTTGAAATGCAAGAGTTGGAATATTTTAGTAGTGTTTGGTTGTGGTTTACCTTGTCACAGTTAAATTTTCTTGATTTTTCAAAGTTCATTTTGAATTTCCTTCGTTGAAATGCAAGACTTGGAATATTTCACTAGTGTTTGGTGGTGGTTTACCGTGCCAGGGTTACATTCTATTGATTTTTCAACGTTTATTTTGGATTCAATTCATTGAAATTCAAGAGTTGGAATATTTCTGTATTGTTTGGTTGTGATCTACCTAGTCACTGATACATTTACTTGTTTATTAACAGATATTAATTAATTTACTTCGTTGAAATGCAAGAGTTGGAATATTTCAGTAGTGTTTGGTGGTGGATTACCGTGTCACAGTTACATTTTCTTGATTTTTCAATGTTCATTTCGAAGTTCTTTCGTTGAAATGCAAGAGTTGGAATATTTCAGTAGTCTTTGGTAGTGGTTTACCTTGTCACAGTTACATTTTCTGGATTTTTCAAAGTTCATTTTGAATTTCTTTCTTTGAAAGTCAAGAGTTGGAATATTTCAGTAGTGTTTGGTTGTGGTTTACCGTGTCACAGTTACATTTTCTTGATTTTTCAAAGTTCATTTTGAATTTATTTAGTTGAAATGCAAGAGTTGGAATATTTCAGTAGTGTTTGGTTGTGGTTTACCTTGTCATAGTTACATTTTCTTGATTTTTCAAAGTTCATTTTGAATTTCTTTCATTGAAATGCAGGAGTTGGAATATTTCAGTAGTGTTTGGTTGTGGTTTACCTTGTCACAGTTACATATTCTTGATTTTTCAAAGTTCATTGTGAATTTCTTTCATTGAAATGCAAGAGTTGGAATATTTCAGTAGGGTTTGGTTATGGTATACCTTGTCAGAGTTACATTTCCTTAATTTTTCAAAGTTCATTTCGAATTTTTTTCGTTGAAATGCAAGAGTTTAAATATTTACGTAGTGTGTTGTTATTGCTTACCCTGTCACAGTTACATTCTCTTAATATTTCAAAGTTCATTTTGAATTTATTTCGTTGAAATGCACGAGTTGGAATATTTTAGTTGTGTTTCGTTGTGGTTTACCGTGTCAAAGTTACATTTTCGTGATTCTTCAAAGTTCATTTTGAATTTCTTTCGTTGAAATGCAAGAGTTGGAATATTTCAGTAGTGTTTGGTTGTGGTTTACCTTGTCACAGTTACATTTTCTTGATTTTTCAAAGTTCATTTTGAATTTCTTTCGTTGAAATGCAAGAGTTGGAATATTTCAGTAGTGTTTGGTTGTGGTTTACCTTGTCACAGTTACATTTTCTTGATTTTTCAAAGTTCATTTTGAATTTCTTTCGTTTAAATGCAAGAATTGGAATATTTCAGTAGTGTTTTGTTGTGGTTTACCTTGTCATAGTTACATTCTCTTGATTTTTCAAAGTTCATTTTGGATTTCTTTCGTTGAAATGCAAGAGTTGGAGTATTTCAGTAGTGTTTGTACATTTTTTACAATTTCACACTTAAATTCTCTTAATTTTTCAATGTTAATTTTGGATTTCTTTCGTTGAAATGCAAGAGTTGGAATATTTCAGTTGTGTTTCGTTGTGGTTTACCTTGTCACAGTTACATTTTCTTGATTTTTCAAAGTTCATTTTGAATTTCTTTCGTTGAAATGCAAGAGTTGGAATATTTCAGTAGTGTTTGGTTGTGGTTTACCTTGTCACAGTTACATTTTCTTGATTTTTCAAAGTTCATTTTGAATTTCTTTCGTTGAAATGCAAGAGTTGGAATATTTCAGTAGTGTTTGGTTGTGGTTTACCTTGTCACAGTTACATTTTCTTGATTTTTCAAAGTTCATTTTGAATTTCTTTCGTTGAAATGCAAGAGTTGGAATATTTCAGTAGTGTTTGGTTGTGGTTTACCTTGTCACAGTTACATTTTCTTGATTTTTCAAAGTTCATTTTGAATTTCTTTCGTTTAAATGCAAGAGTTGGAATATTTCAGTAGTGTTTTGTTGTGGTTCACCTTGTCACAGTTACATTTTCTTGATTTTTCAAAGTTCATTTTGAATTTTTTTCATTGAAATGTAAGAGTTGGAATATTTCAGTAGTGTTTGGTTGTGGTTTACCTTGTCACTGGTTACATTTTCTTGATTTTTCAAAGTTCATTTTGAATTTCTTTCGTTGAAATGCAAGAGTTGGAATATTTCAGTAGTGTGTTCGTTGTAGTTTACCCTGTCAAAGTTACATTTTCTTGATTTTTCAAAGTTCATTTTGAATTTCTTTCGTTGAAATGCAAGAGTTGGAATATTTCAGTAGTGTTTGGTTGTGGTTTACCTTGTCACAGTTACATTTTCTTAATTTTTCAAAGTTCATTTTGAATTTCTTTCGTTGAAATGCAAGAGTTGGAATATTTCAGTAGTGTTTCGTTGTGGTTTAACTTGTCACAGTTACATTTTCTTGATTTTTCAAAGTTCATTTTGAATTTCTTTCGTTGAAATGCAAGAGTTGGAATATTTCAGTAGTGTTTGGTTGTGGTTTACCTTGTCACAGTTACATTTTCTTGATTTTTCAAAGTTCATTTTGAATTTCTTTCGTTGAAATGCAAGAGTTGGACTATTTCAGTAGTGTTTGGTTGTGGTTTACCTTGTCACAGTTACATTTTCTTGATTTTTCAAAGTTCATTTTGAATTTCTTTCGTTGAAATGCAAGAGTTGGAATATTTTAGTAGTGTTTGGTTATGGTTTACCTTGTCACAGTTACATTTTCTTCATTTTACAAAGTTCATTTTGAATTTCTATCGTTGAAAAGCAAGAGTTGGAATATTTCACTAGTGTTGCGTTGTGGTTTACATTGTCACAGTTACATTTACTTGATTTTTCAAAGTTCATTCCGAATTCCTTTCGTTGAAATGCAAGAGTTGGAATATTTCAGAAGTGTTTGATTGTGGTTTACCTTTTCACAGATACATTTTCGTGATTTTTCAAAGTTCATTTTGAATTTGTTTCCTTGAAATGCCAGATTTGGAATATTTCATTAGTGTTTGGTTGTGGTTTACCTTGTCACAGTTACATTTTCTTAATTTTTCAAAGTTCATTTAGAATTTCTATCGTTGTAATGCAAGAGTTAGAATATTTCAGTAGTGTTTCGTTATGGTTTACCTTGTCACAGTTATATTTTATTGATCTTTCAAAGTTCATTTGAATTTCTTTCTTTTAAATGTAAGAGTTGGAATATTTCAGAAGTGTTTGGTTGTGGTTTACCATGTCACAGTTACATTTTCTTGATTTTTCAAAGTTCATTTTGAATTTATTTCATTTAAATGTAAGAGTTGGAATATTTCAGTAGTGTTTGGTTGTGGTATACCTTGTCACACTTACATTTTCTTGATTTTTCAAAGTTCATTTTGAATTTCTTTCGTTGAAATGCAAGAGTTGGAATATTTAAGTAGTGTTTGGTTGTGGTTTACCTTGTCACAGTTACATTTTCTTGATTTTTCAAAGTTCATTTTGAATTTCTTTCGTTGAAATGAAAGAGTTGGAATATTTCACTAGTGTTTGGTAGTGGTTTACCTTGTCACAGTTAAATTTTCTTGATTTTTCAAAGTTCATTTTGAATTTTTTTTGTTGAAATGCAAGAGTTGGAATATTTCAGTAGTGTTTGGTTGTGGTTTACCTTGTCACAGTTACATTATCTTGATTTTTCAAAGTTCATTTTGAATTTCCTTCGTTGAAATGCAAGAGTTGGAATATTTCAGTAGTGTTTGGTTGTGGTTTACCGTGTCATAGTTACATTTTCTCTATTTTTCAAAGTTCATTTTGAATTTCTTTCGTTGAAATGCAAGATTTGGAATATTTCAGAAGTGTATGGTTGTGGTTTACCTTGTCACAGTTACATTTTCTGGATTTTTCAAAGTTCATTTTGAATTTAATTCGTTGTAATGCAAGAGTTGGAATATTTCAGTAGTGTTTGGTTGTGGTTTACCGTGTCACAGTTACATTTTCTTGATTTGTTCAAAGTTCATTTCGAATTTCTTTCGTTGAAATGCAAGAGTTGGAATATTTCAGTAGTGTTTGGTTGTGGTTTACCTTGTCACAGTTACATTTTCCTGATTTTTCAACGTTTATTTTGAATTTCATTCATTGAAATGCAGGAGTTAGAATTTTTCAGTAGGGTTTGGGTGTGGTTTAACTTGTCAAAGTTACATATTATTGATTTTTCAAAGTTTATTTTGAATTTCTTTCATTGAAATGCAAGAGTTGGAATATTTCAGTAGTGTTTGGTTATTGTTTACCGTGTCACAATTACATTTCCTTGACTTTTCAAAGTTAATTTTGAATTTCTGTCATTGAAATGCAAGTGTTTGAATATTTCCGTAGTGTGCTGTTTTAGCTTACCATGTCACTGTTATAGTCTCTTAATAGTTCAAAGTTCATTTTGAATTTCTTTCGATGAAATGTTATAGTTGGATTATTTTAGTTGTGTGTCGTGGTGGTTTACCGTGTCACATTTTGATCTTCTCGATTCTTCACAGTTAATTTTGAATTTATATCGTTGAAATGCAAGAGTTGGAATATTTCAGTAGTGTTTGGTTGTGGTTTACCTTGTCACAGTTACATTTTCTTGATTTTTCATAGTTCATTTTTAATTTTTTTCTTTGATATTCAAGAGTTGGAATAGTTCATTTGTGTTTGGTTGTGTTTTTCGTTGTCAGAGTTACTTTTTCTTGATTTTTCATAGTTCATTTTGATTTTGTTTGGTTGAAATGCAAGTTTTGGAATATTTCTGTCGTGTTTGTTTTTGGTTTACCGTGTCAGAGTTAAATTTTCTTGATTTTTTCAATGTTCATTTTGAATTTCTTTCGTTGAAATGCAAGAGTTGGAATATTTCAGTAGTGTTTGGTTGTGGTTTACCTTGTCACACTTACATTATCGTGATTTTTAAAAGTTCATTTTGAATTTCTTTCGTTGAAATGCAAGAGTTGGAATATTTCAGTTGTGTTTCGTTGTGGTTTACCTTGTCACAGTTACATTTTCTTGATTTTTCAAAGTTCATTTTGAATTTCTTTCGTTGAAATGCAAGAGTTGGAATATTTCAGTAGTGTTTGGTTGTGGTTTACCTTGTCACAGTTACATTTTCTTGATTTTTCAAAGTTCATTTTGAATTTCTTTCGTTGAAATGCAAGAGTTGGAATATTTCAGTAGTGTTTGGTTGTGGTTTACCTTGTCACAGTTACATTTTCTTGATTTTTCAAAGTTCATTTTGAACTTCTTTCGTTGAAATGCAAGAGTTGGAATATTTCAGTAGTGTTTGATTGTGGTTTACCTTGTCACAGTTACATTTTCCTGATTTTTCAAAGTTCATTTTGAATTTCTTTCATTGAAATGCAAGAGTTGGAATATTTCAGTAGTGTTTGGTTGTGGTTTACCTTGTCACAGTTACATTTTCTTGATTTTTCAAAGTTTATTTTGAATTTTTTTCGTTGAAAGGCAAGAGTTGGAATATTTCAGTAGTGTTTGGTTGTGGTTTACCGTGTCACAGTTACATTCTCGTGATTTTTCAAAGTTCATTTTGAATTTCTTTCGTTGAAATGCAAGAGTTGGAATATTTCAGTAGTGTTTGGTTGTGGTTCACCTTGTCACAGTTACATTTTCTTGATTTTTCAAAGTTCATTTTGAACTTCTTTCGTTGAAATGCAAGAGTTGGACTATTTAAGTAGTGTTTGGTTGTGGTTTACCTTGTCATTGTTAAATTTTCATGATTTTTCAATGTTCAGTTAGAATTTCTTTCTTTGAAATGCAAGAGTTGGAATATTTCAGTTGTGTTTCGTTGTGGTTTACCTTGTCACAGTTACATTCTCTTTATTTTTCAAAGTTCATTTCGAGCTTACTTCATTGAAATACAAGAGTTGGAATATTTCAGTAGTGTTTGGTAGTGGTTGACCTTGTCACGCTTACATTTTCTGGATTTTTTAAAGTTAATTTTGAATTTTTTTCATGTAAATTCAATTTTTTTAATATTTCAGTAAATTTTGGTATTGGTTTACCTAGTCACAGTTAAATTTTCTGTATTTTTCATAGTTCATTTTGAATTTATCTCGTTGAAATGCAATAGTTGAGATATTTAAGTAGTGTTTAGTTCTGGTTTAACGTGTAAAAGTTACATTTTCTTGATTTTTAAAAGTTCATTTGAATTTCTTTCGTTGAAATGCAAGAGTTGGAATATTTCAGTAGTGTTTGGTAGTGGTTTACCTTGTCACAGTTACATTTTCTTGATTTTTCAAAGTTCATTTTGAATTTCTATCGTTGAAATGCAAAAGTTGGAATATTGTAGTAGTGTTTGGTTGGGCTTTAACATGTCACAGTTACATTTTCTTGATTTTTCAAAGTTCATTTTTAAGTTCTTTCTTTGAAAATCAAGAGATGGAATATTTCAGTAGTGTTTGGTTGTGGTTTAACTTGTCACAGTTACATTTTCTTGATTTTTCAAAGTTCATTTTGAATTTCTTTCCTCGAAATGCAAGAGTTTGAATATTTCAGTAGTGTTTGATTGTGGTTTACCTTGTCACAGTTACATTTTCTTGATTTTTCAAAGTTCATTTTGAATTTCTTTCGTTGAAATGCAAGAGTTGGAATATTTCAGTAGTGTTTGGTTGTGGTTTACCTTGTCACAGTTACATTTTCTTGATTTTTCAAAGTTCATTTTGAATTTCTTTCGTTGAAATGCAAGAGTTGGAATATTTCAGTAGTGTTTGGTTGTGGTTTACCTTGTCACAGTTACATTTTCTTGATTTTTCAAAGTTCATTTTGAATTTCTTTCATTGAAATGCAAGAGTTGGAATATTTCAGTAGTGTTTGGTTGTGGTTTACCTTGTCACAGTTACATTTTCTTGATTTTTCAAAGTTCATTTTGAATTTCTTTCGTTGAAATGCAAGAGTTGGAATATTTCAGTAGTGTTTGGTTGTGGTTTACCTTGTCACAGTTACATTTTCTTGATTTTTCAAAGTTCATTTTGAATTTCTTTCGTTGAAATGCAAGAGTTGGAATATTTCAGTAGTGTTTGGTTGTGGTTTACCTTGTCACAGTTCCATTTTCTTGATTTTTCAAAGTTCATTTTGAATTTCTTTCGTTGAAATGCAAGAGTTTGAATATTTCAGTAGTGTTTGGTAGTGGATGACCCTGTCACAGTTAGATTTTCTTGATTTTTCAAAGTTAATTTTGAATTTTTTTCGTTGAAATGCAAGAGTTGGAATATTTCATTTGTATTTGGTTGTGGGTTACCCTGTCAGAGTTACATGTGCTTGGTTTTTACAAGTTCATTTTGAGTTTCTTTCTTTGAAATGCATGAGTTGGATTATATCACTAGTGTTTTGTTGTTGTTTTACTTGTCGCAGTTACATTTTCTTGATTTTTAATTGTTTATTTCGAATTTGTTTCGTTGAAATGCAAGAGTTGGAATATTTCAGTAGTGTTTGGTTGTGGTTTACCTTGTCACAGTTACATTTTCTTGATTTTTCAAAGTTCATTTTGAATTTCCTTTCGTTGAAATGCAAGAGTTGGAATATTTCAGTAGTGTTTGGTTGTGGTTTACCGTGTCACAGTTACATTTTCTTGATTTTTCAAAGTTCATTTCGAATTTCTTTCGTTGAAATGCAAGAGTTTGAATATTTCAGTAGTGTTTGGTTGTGGTTTACCTTGTCAGAGTTACATTTTCCTGATTTTTCAAAGTTCATTTTGAATTTCTTTCATTGAAATGCAAGAGTTGGAATATTTCAGTAGTGTTTGGTTGTGGTTTACCTTCTCACAGTTACATTTTCTTGATTTTTCAAAGTTCATTTTGAATTTCTTTCATTGAAATGCAAGAGTTGGAATATTTCAGTAGTGTTTGGTTGTGGTTTACCTTGTCACAGTTACATTTTCTTGATTTTTCAAAGTTCATTTTGAATTTCTTTCGTTGAAATGCAAGAGTTGGAATATTTCAGTAGTGTGTTGGTTGTGGTTTACCTTGTCAGAGTTACATTCTCATGATTTTTCAAAGTTCATTTTGAATTTCTTTCGTTGAAATGCAAGAGTTGGAATATTTCTGTAGTGTTGGGTTGTGGTTTACCTTGTCACAGTTACATTTTCTTAATTTTTCAAAGTTCATTTTGAATTTCTTTCGTTGCAATGCAAGAGTTGGAATATTTCAGTAGTGTTTCGTTGTGGTTTACCTTGTCACAGTTACATTTTCTTGATTTTTCAAAGTTCATTTTGAATTTCCTTCGTTGAAATGCAAGAGTTGGAATATTTCAGTAGTGTTTGGTTGTGGTTTACCTTGTCACAGTTACATTTTCTTGATTTTTCAAAGTTCATTTTGAATTTCTTTCGTTGAAATGCAAGAGTTGGAATATTTCAGTAGTGTTTGGTTGTGGTTTACCTTGTCACAGTTACATTTTCTTGATTTTTCAAAGTTCATTTTGAATTTCTTTCGTTGAAATGCAAGAGTTGGAATATTTCAGTAGTGTTTGGTTGTGGTTTACCTTGTCACAGTTACATTTTCTTGATTTTTCAAAGTTCATTTTGAATTTCTTTCGTTGAAATGCAAGAGTTGGAATATTTCAGTAGTGTTTGGTTGTGGTTTACCTTGTCACAGTTACATTTTCTTGATTTTTCAAAGTTCATTTTGAATTTCTTTCGTTGAAATGCAAGAGTTGGAATATTTCAGTAGTGTTTGGTTGTGGTTTACCTTGTCACAGTTACATTTTCTTGATTTTTCAAAGTTCATTTTGAATTTCTTTCGTTGAAATGCAAGAGTTGGAATATTTCAGTAGTGTTTGGTTGTGGTTTACCTTGTCACAGTTACATTTTCTTGATTTTTCAAAGTTCATTTTGAATTTCTTTCGTTGAAATGCAAGAGTTGGAATATTTCAGTAGTGTTTGGTTGTGGTTTACCTTGTCATGAGTTACATTTTCTTGATTTTTCAAAGTTCATTTTGAATTTCTTTCGTTGAAATGCAAGAGTTGGAATATTTCAGTTGTGTTTCGTTGTGGTTTACCTTGTCACAGTTACATTTTCTTGATTTTTCAAAGTTCATTTTGAATTTCTTTCGTTGAAATGCAAGAGTTGGAATATTTCAGTAGTGTTTGGTAGTGGTTTACCTTGTCGACAGTTACATTTTCTTGATTTTTCAAAGTTCATTTTGAATTTTTTTCATTGAAATGCAAGAGTTGGAATATTTCAGTAAAGTTTGGTTGTGGTTTACCTAGACCCAGTTACATTTTCTTTATTTTTCAATGTTCATTTTGAATTTATATCGTTGTATTACAATAGTTTGAATATTTCTTTAGTGTTTAGTACTGGTTGACCGTGTCGAAGTTATATTTTCTGGATTTTCAAAGTTCATTTCGAATTTCATTCGTTGTAATTCAAGAGTTGGACTATTTAAGTATGGGTTGGTTGAGGTTTACCTTATCAAAGTTAAATTTTCCTGATTTTTCAAATTTCATTTTGTATTTTTTTTCGTTGAAATGCAAGAGTTGGAATATTTCAGTAGTGTTTTGTCGTGGTTTACCTTGTCACAGTTACATTTACCTAATTTTACAAATTTCATTTTGAATTTCTTTTGTTGAAATGCAAGAGTTGTAATATTTCAGTTGTGTTTTGTTGTGGTTTACATTGACACATTTTCATTTTCTATAATTTTCAATTTTCATTGTGAATTCCATTTATTAAAATGCAAGATATTGAATATTTCAGTAGATTTGGGTGGCGGATTACGTTATCTCACATACATTATAATTATTTTTCAATGTTCATATTGAATTTACTTCTTTGAAATGAATAAGTAGGTCTCTATAAGTAGGTTTTCGTTGTGGTTTAACTTGTAACAGTTAAATTTTATTGATTTTTAAATGTTCATTTTGAATTTCTTTCGTTGAAATGCAAGAGTTGGAATATTTCAGTAGTGTTTGGTTGTGGTTTACCTTGTCACAGTTCCATTTTCTTGATTTTTCAAAGTTCATTTTGAATTTCTTTCCTTGAAATGCAAGAGTTGGAATATTTTAGTAGTGATTTGTAGTGGTTTACCGTGTCACAGTTACATTTTCTTGATTTTTCAAAGTTCATGTTGAATTTCTTTAGTTGACATGCAAGAGTTGGAATATTTCAGTAGTGTTTGGTTGTGGTTTACCTTGTCAGAGTTTCATTCTCTTGATTTTTCAAAGTTTATTTTGAATTTATTTCGTTGAAATGCAAGAGTCGGAATATTTCAGTAGTGTTTGGTTGTGGTTTACCTTGTCAGAGTTACATTCTCTTGATTTTTCAAAGTTCATTTTAAATTTCTTTCATTGAAATGCAAGAGTTGGAATATTTCAGTAGTGTTTGGTTGTGGTTTACCTTGTCACAGTTACATTTTCTTGATTTTTCAAAGTTCATTTTGAAATTATTTCGTTGAAATGCAAGAGTTGGAATATTTCAGTAGTGTTTGGTAGTGGTTTACCTTGTCATTGTTACATTTTCTTAATTTTTCAAAGTTCATTTTGAATTTCTTTCGTTGAAATGCAAGAGTTGGAATATTTCAGTTGTGTTTCGTTGTTGTTTACCTTGTCACAGTTACATTTTCTTGATTTTTCAAAGTTCATTTTGAATTTCTTTCGTTGAAATGCAAGAGTTGGAATATTTCAGGAGTGTTTGGTAGTGGTTAAGAGTTCATTTTGAATTTCTCTTGTGGAAATGAAAGAGTTGGAATATTTCAGTAGTGTTTGGTTGTGGTTTACCTTGTCACAGTTACATTTTCTTGATTTTTCAAAGTTCATTTTGAATTTCTTTCCTTGAAATACAAGAGTTGGAATATTTCAGTAGTGTTTGGCTGTGGTTTACCTTGTCACAGTTACATTTTCTTGATTTTTCAAAGTTCATTTTGAATTTCTTTCATTGAAATGCAAGAGTTGGAATATTTCACTAGTGTTTGGTAATGGTTTACCTTGTCACAGTTACATTTTCTTGATTTTTCAAAGTTCATTTTGAATTTCTTTCATTGAAATGCAAGAGTTGGAATATTTCAGTAGTGTTTGGTTGTGGTTTACCTTGTCACAGTTACATTTTCTTGATTTTTCACAGTCCATTTTGAATTTCTTTCGTTGAAATGCAAGAGTTGGAATATTTCAGTAGTGTATGGTTGTGGTTTACCTTGTCACAGTTACATTTTCGTAATTTTTCAAAGTTCATTTTGAATTTCTTTCGTTGAAATGCAAGAGTTGGAATATTTCAGTAGTGTTTAGTTGTGGTTTACCTTGTCACAGTTACATTTTTTTGATTTTTCAAAGTTCATTTTGAATTTTTTTCATTGAAATGCACGAGTTGGAATATTTCAGTAGTGTTTGGTCGTGGTTTACCGTGTCACAGTTAAATTCTCTTTATTTTTCAAAGTTCATTTTGAATTTCTTTCGTTGAAATGCAAGAGTTGGAATATTTCAGAAATGTTTGGTTGTGGTTTAACTTGTCACACTTACAGTTTCTTGATTTTTCAAAGTTCAGTTTGAATTTCTTTCGTTGAAATGTAAGAGTTGGAATATTTCAGTAGTGTTTGGTTGTGGTTTACCTTGTCACATTTACATTTTATTGATTTTTCCAAGTTCATTTTGAATTTCTTTCGTTGAAATGCAAGAGTTGGAATATTTCAGTAGTGTTTGGTTGTGGTTTACCTTGTCACAGTTACATTTTCTTGATTTTTCAAAGTTCATTTTGAATTTCTGTCGTGGAAATGAAAGAGTTGGAATATTTCAGTAGTGTTTGGTTGTGGTGTACCTTGTCACAGTTACACTTTCTTGATTTTTCAAAATTCATTTTGAATTTCTTTTGTTGAAATGCAAGAGTTGGAATATTTCAGTAGTGTTTGCTTGTGGTTTACCTTGTCACCGTTACATTTTTTTGATTTTTCAAAGTTCATCTGATTTTCTTTCCTTGAAATCCCCCCCCCGCCAAACTCAAAAAAGTCTAGGAACGTATTTTGATCATATTTAAATATTTTCCTATTTTCGCATCACTTAGGTTAGATTAGATTAGGTTAGAGACATACAAAAAGTTAGGTGTATGGTTAGGTTAGGTTAGATTTTGTTAGGTTAATTTAGGTCAGACTAGGTTAGCCTACGTACGCGCGCGTACGTAGGCTAACCTAGTCTAACCTAAATTAACCTAACCTAACATAATCTAACCTAACCTAACCATACACCTAACTTTTTGTCTGTCTCTAACCTAATCTAATGACAACACAAACACAACTGAAATATTCCAACTCTTGCATTTCAACGAAAGAAATTCAAAATGAACTTTGAAAAATTAAAAAAATGTAACCATGACATGGTAAACCACAACCAAACACTACCGAAATATTCCAACTCTTGCATTTCAACGAAAGAAGTTCAAAATGAACTTTAAAAAATCAAGATAATGTAACTTTGACAAGGTGAACCACAACCAAACACTACTGAAATATTCCATCTCTTGCATTTCAACAAAAAAAATTCAAAATGAACTTTGAAAAATCAGGAAAATGTAACTGTGACAAGGTAAACCACTACAAAGCACTTCTGAAATATTCCAACTATTGCATTTCAGCGAAAAAAGTTCAAAATGAACTTTGAAAAATCAAGAAAATGTAACTGTAACACGGTAAACCATAACCAAACACTAGAGAAATAGTCCAACTCTTGCATTTCATCGAAAGAAATTCAAAATGAACTTTGAAAAATCAAGAAAATGTAACTGTGACAAGGTAAACCACAACCAAACACTACTGAAATATTCCAACTCTTGCATTTCAACGAAAGAAATTCAAAATGAACTTTGAAAAATCAAGAAAATGTAACTGTGACAAGGTAAACCACAACGAAACACAACTGAAATATTCCAACTCTTGCATCTCAACAAAAGAAATTCAAAATGAACTTTGAAAAATCAAGAAAATGTAACTATGACAAATTAAACCACAACCAAACACTACTGAAATATTCCAACTCTTGCATTTAAAAAAAAGAAATTCAAAATGAACTCTGAAGCACAACCAAACACTCCTGAAATATTCCACCTCTTGAATTTCAATGAAAGAAATTCAAATTGAACTTTGAAAAATCAGGAAATGTAACTGTGACAATGTAAACCACACAAAAACATAACTGAAATATTCCAACTCTTTCATTTCAACGAAAGTAATACAAAATGAACTTGGAAAAATTAAGAAAATGTAACCATGACAATGTAAACCACAACCAAACACTACTGAAATATTCAAACTCTTGCATTTCAACGAAAGAAGTTCAAAATGAACTTTAAAAAATCAAGATAATGTAACTGTGACAAGGTGAACCACAACCAAACACTACTGAAACATTCCAACTCTTGAATTTCAACGAAAGAAATTCAAAATGAACTTTGAAAAATCAAGATAATGTAACACTAACAAGGTAAACCACAACCAAACACTACTGAAATATTCCGACTCTTTAATTACAACGAAATAAATTCAAAATAAACTTTGAAAAATCAAGAAAATGTAACTGTGACAAGGTAAACCATAACCAAACACTACTGAAATATTCCAACTCTTGCATTTCAATGAAAGAAATTCAAAATGAACTTTGAAAAATCAGGAAAATTTAACTGTGACAAGGTAAACCACAACCAAACACTACTGAAATATTCCAACTCTTGCATTTCAACGAAAGAAATTCGAAATGAACTTTGAAAAATCAAGAAAATGTAACTGTGACACGATAAACCACAACCAAACACTACTGAAATATTCCAACTCTTGCATTTCAACGAAAGAAATTCAAAATGAACTTTGAAAAATCAAGGAAATGTAACTGTGACAAGGTAAACCACTCCCAAACACTACTGAAATATTCCAACTCTTGCATTTCAACGAAAGAAATTCAAAATGAACTTTGAAAAATCAAGAAAATGTAACTGTGACACGGTAAACCACAACGAAACACAACTGAAATATTCCAACTCTTGCATTTCAACGAAAGAAATTCAAAATGAATTTTGAAAAATTAAGATAATGTAACTCTGACCAGGTAAACCACGACCAAACACTACTGAAATATTCCAACTCTTTCATTTCTACGAATAAAATCCAAAATGAACTTTGAAAAAATCAAGAGAATGTAACTGTGACAAGGTAAACCACGAAAAGTCACTGTAGTAATATTTCAACTCTTGTATTTCATCTAAAAAAAATACAAAATGAACTTTGAAAAATCAGGAAAATGTAACTGTGATAAGGTAAACCACAACCAAACCCTACTGAAATATTCCTACTCTTGCATTTCAACGAAAGAAATTCGAAATGAACTTTGAAAAATCAAGAAAATGTAACTGTGACACGGTAAACCACAACAAAACACTACTGAAATATTCCAACTATTTCATTTCAATGAAAGAAATCCAAAATGAACTTTGAAAAATCATGAAAATGTAACTGTGACAAGGTAAACCACAACAAAACACTACTGAAATATTCCAACTCTTGCATTTCAATGAAAGAAATTCAAAATGAACTTTGAAAAATCAAGTGAATGTAACTGTGACAAGGTAAACCACAACGAAACACTACTGAAATATTCCAACTCTTGCATTGCAACGAAAGAAATTCAAAATGAACTTTGAAAAATTACGAAAATGTAACTGTGACAAGGTAAACCACAACCCTACACTACTGAAATATTCCAACTCTTGCATTTCAACGAAAGAAATTCAAAATGAACTTTTAAAAATAAAGTGAATGTAACTGTGACAAGGTAAACAACAACCACACACTAATGAAATATTCCAACTCTTGCATTTCAACGAAAGAAATTAAAAATGAACTTTGAAAAATCAAGAAAATGTAACTGTGACAAGGTAAACTACAACCAAACACTACTGAAATATTCCAACTCTTGCATTTCAATGAAAGAAATTCAAAATGAACTTTGAAAAATCAAGAAAATGTAACTGTGACAAGGTGAACCACAACCAAACACTAATGAAATATTCAAACTCTTTCATTTCAATGAAAGACATTCAAAATGAACTTTTAAAAATCAAGAAAATTTAACTGTGATAAGGTAAACCACAGCCAAACACTACTGAAATATTCCAACTCTTACATTTCAAGGAAAGAAATTCAGATGAACTTTGAAAAATCAAGAAAATGTAACTGTGACAAGGTAAACCACAAGCAAACACTACTGAAATATTCCAACTCTTGCATTTCAACAAAAGAAATTCAAAATGAACTTTTAACAACAACCAAACACTATTGAAATATTCCAACTCTTGAAATTCAAAAAAAGAAATTCAAAATGAACTTTGAAAAATCAAGAAAATGTAACTGTGACAAGGTAAACCACACCGAAACATAACTGAAATATTCCAACTCTTGCATATCAACGAAAGAAATTCAAAATGAACTTTGAAAAATTAAGAAAATGTAACCATGATATGGTAAACCACAACCAAACACTACTGAAATAATCCAACTCTTGCATTTCAACGAAAGAAGTTCAAAATGAACTTTGAAAAATCAAGATAATGTAAGTGTGACAAGGTAAACCACAACCAAACACTACTGAAATATTCCAACTCTTGTATTTCAACGAAAGAAATTCAAAATGAACTTTGAAAAATCAAGAGAATGTAACTCTGACACGGTAAACCACAACCAAACACTACTGAAATATTCCGACTCTTGAATTTCAAAGAAAAAAATTCAAAATCAACTCTGAAAAATCAAGAAAATGTAAGTGTGACAAGGTATACCACAACCAAACACTACTGAAATATTCCAACTCTTGCATTTCAATTAAAGAAATTCAAAATGAACTTTGAAAAATCAGGAAAATGTAACTGTGACAAGGTAAACCACAACGAAACACTACTGAAATATTCCAACTCTTGCATTTCAACGAAAGAAATTCGAAATGAATAATCAAGAAAATGTAACTGTGACACGGTAAACCACAACCAAACACTACTGAAATATTCCAACTCTTGCATTTCAACGAAAGAAATTCAAAATGAACTTTGAAAAATCAAGAAAATGTAACTGTGACAAGGTAAACCACAACCAAACACTACTGAAATATTCCAACTCTTGCATTTCAACGAAAGAAATTCAAAATGAACTTTGAAAAATCAAGAAAATGTAACTGTGACAAGGTAAACCACAACGAAACACAACTGAAATATTCCAACTCTTGCATTTCAACGAAAGAAATTCAAAATGAACTTTGAAAAATCAAGAGAATGTAAGTGTGACAAGGTAAACCACAACCAAATACTACTGAAATATTCCAACTCTTACATTTCAATGAAATAAATTCAAAATGAGAATTTAAAAATCAATAAAATTTAACTTTTACAAGTTAAAACACAACGAAACAATAGTGAAATATTCCAGCTCTTGCATTTCAACGAAAGAAATTCAAAATGAACTTTGAAAAATCAAGAAAATGTAACTGTGACAAGGTAAACCACGACGAAAAAATACTGATATATTCCAACTCTTTCATTTCAAAGAAAAGAAATTCAAAATGAACTTTGAAAAATCAGTAAAATGTAACTCTGATAAGGTAAACCACAACCAAACCCTACTGAAATATTGCAACTCTTGCATTTCAACGAAATAAATTCTGAATTAACTTTGAAAAAACAAGAAAATGTAACTGTGACACGGTAAACCACAACTAAACACTACTGAAATATTCCAACTATTGCATTTCAACGAAAGAAATTCAAAATGAACTTTTAAAAATCAAGAAAATGTAGCTGTGACAAGGTAAACCACAACGAAACACTACTGAAATATTCCAACTCTTGCATTTCAATGAAAAAAATTCAAAATAAACGTTGAAAAATCAAGACAATGTAAATGAGACAAGGTAAACCACTACCAAACACTCCTGAAATATTCCAACTCTTGCATTTCAACGAAAGAAATTCAAAATGAACTTTGAAAAATCCAGAAAATGTAACTGTGACACGGTAAACCACAACGAAACACAACTGAAATATCCCAACTCTTGCATTTCAACGAAAGAAATTCAAAATGAACTTTGAAAAATTAAGAAAATGTAACAATGACAAGGTAAACCACAACCAAACACTACTGAAATATTCCAACTCTTGCATTTCAACGAAAGAATTTCAAAATAAACTTTGAAAAATTCAGAGAATGTAACTGTGATAAGGTCAACCACAACCAAACACAACTGAAATATTCCAACTCTTGCATTTCAACGAAAGAAATTCAAAATGAACTTTGAAAAATCAAGATAATGTAACTCTGACAAGGTAAACCACAAACAAACACTACTGAAATATTCCAACTCTTGCATTTCAACGAAAGAAATTCAAAATTAACTTTGAAAAATCAAGAAAATGTAACTGTGACAAGGTAAACCACAACCAAACACTACTGAAATATTCCAACTCTTGCATTTCAATGAAAGAAATTCAAAATGAACTTTGAAAAATCAAGAAAATGTAACTGTGACAAGGTAAACCACTACCAAACACTACTGACATATTCCAACTCTTGAATTTCAACGAAAGAAATTCAAAATGATTTTTGAAAAATCAAGAAAATGTAACTGTGACAAGGTAAACCACAACGAAACACAACTGAAATATTCCAACTCTTGCATTTCAACGAAAGAAATTCAAAATGAACTTTAAAAAATCAAGAGAATGTAACTTTGACACGGTAAACCACAACCAAACACTACTGAAATATTCCAACTCTTGCATTTCAACGAAAAAAATTAAAAATAAAATTTTAAAAAACAAGAAAATGTAACTTTTAAAATGTAAAACACAACCAAACACTACTTAAATATTCCAACTCTTGCATTTCAATGAAAGAAATTCAAAATGAACTTTGAAAAATCAGGAAAATGTAACTGTGACAAGGTAAACCACAACCAAACACTACTGAAATATTCCAACTCTTGCATTTCAACGAAAGAAATTCTAAAATGAACTTCGAAATATCTAGAAAATGTAACTGTGACATGGTAAACCACAACCAAACACTACTGAAATATTCCAACTCTTGCATTTCAACGAAAGAAATTCAAAATGAACTTTGAAAAATCAAGAAAATGTAACTGTGACAAGGTAAACCACAACCAAACACTACTGAAATATTCCAACTCTTGCATTTCAAGATAGATAACTCTTACAAGAAGATGTAACTGTGACAAGGTAAACCACAACCAAACACTACTGAAATATTCCAACTCTTGCATTTCAATGAAAGAAATTCAAAATGAACTTTGAAAAATCAAGAAAATGTAACTGTGACAAGGTAAACCACAACCAAACACTACTGAAATATTCAAACTCATGCATTGCAAATAATTAAATTCAAAATGAAATTTAAAAAATCAAGAAAATGTAACTGTGACACGGTAAACCACAACCAAACACTACTGAAATATTCCAACTCTTGCATTTCAACGAAGGAAATTCAAAATGAACTTTGAAAAATCCAGAAAATGTAACTCTGGCAAGGTACACCACAACCAAAAACTACTGAAATATTCCAAATCTTGCATTTCAACGAAAGAAATTCTAAATGTACTTTGAAAAATCAAGAAAATGTAACTATGACACGGTAAACCACAACCAAACACTACTGAAATATTCCAACTCTTGCATTTCAACGAAGGAAATTCAAAATGAACTTTGAAAAATCAAGAAAATGTAACTGTGACAAGGTAAACCACAACCAAACGCTACTGAAACATTCCAACTCTTGCATTTCAACGAAAAAATTCAAAATGAACTTTGAAAAATCAAGAAAATGTAACTGTGACAAGGTAAACCACTACCAAACACTAGTGAAATATTCCAACTCTTGCATTTCAACGAAAGTAATTCAAAATGAACTTTGAAAAACCAAGAAAATGTAACTGTGACAAGGTAAACCACAACCAAACACTACTAAAATATTCCAAATCTTGCATTTCAACGAAAGAAATTCAAAATGAACTTTGAAAAATCAAGAAAATGTAAGTGTGACAAGGTAAACCACAACCAAACACTACTGAAATATTCCAACTCTTGCATTTCAACGAAAGAAATTCAAATTAACTTTGTAAAATTTAGAAAATGTAACTGTGACAAGGTAAACCACAACCAAACACTACTGAAATATTTCAAGTCTTACATTTCAATGAAATAAATTCAAAATGAAATTTGAAAAATCAAGAAAATGTAACTGTGACAATCTAAACCATAACGAAAAATTAATGAAATATTCTAACTCTTTCATTTCAACGAAAGAAATCCAAAATGAACTTTGAAAAATTAAGAAAATGTAACTGTGACAAGGTAAACCACAACCAAACACTACTGAAATATTCAAACTCTTGCATTTCAACAAAAGAAATTCAAAATGAACTTTGAAAAATCATGAAAATGTAACTGTGACAAGGTAAACTACAACAACACACTACTGAAATATTCCAACTCTTACCTTTCAACAAAAGAAATTCAAAATGAACTTTGAAAAATAAAGAAAATGTAACAGTGACAAGGTAAACCACAACCAAACACTACTGAAATATTCCAACTCTTGCATTTCAATGAATGAAATTCAAAATGAACTTTGAAAAATCAAGAAAATGTAACTGTGACAAGGTAAACCAAACACTACTAAAATATTCCAACTCTTACATTTCAATGAAAGAAATTCAAAATGAACTTTGAAAAATCAAGAAAATTTAACTGTGACAAGGTAAACCACAACCAAACACTACTGAAACATTCCAACTCTTGCATTTCAACGAAGGAAATTCAAAATGAACTTAGACAAATCAAGAAAATCTACCTGTGACAAGGTACACCACAACCAAACACTACTGACATATTCCAACTCTTGCATTTCAACGAAAGAAATTCAAAATGAACTTTGAAAAATCAAGAAAATGTAACTGTGACAAGGTAAACCACAACCAAACACTATTGAAACATTCCAACTCTTGCATTTCAACGAAGGAAATTCAAAATGAACTTTGAAAAATCAGACCTTTGGAGGGGGAGGGGGTCGTTCTGTGTCTCAATGCACAAAAAAGTATAAGAAATGGGGGAGGGAAGGGGAGGGGAGGGGAGGAGGAGGAGGAGGGAGGAGGAGAAGGAGGAGGGGAGGAGGAGGAAGAGGGGAGGGGAGGGGGAGGAGATGGAGGGAGAGGGGCCCCTTTTGGGGGCCAAAGGGGGGAGGGGCCCTTTGGGCCCCCGGGGGAGGGGGTCTGGGGGAACCTTGAGGGCCGGGGCCCTTGGTGAGCTTGGAGGGCCTTTGAGTATCGGGGGCTTCCTTCGGGGTCTGGGTAGGGGGATTGGAACCCTTTGGGGTTGGGGTAGGGGGATCGGAACCCTTTGGGGTTGGGGTAGGGGACCTCACGACCCTGTTAAAATACAACTTGTGTATTACAACGACCACAGAGTTTCACCCTTAAATTCTCTTCTAAAATCATCTTTTAAATCATCTTTTAAAATGTCTCTAACTGTTTCGCCGAAATAATTCCCTAAAATGTCTAAAACGGCTTCGCCCAAATAATCCCTAAACGTAATTCAGCGTGTTCCTATTGTTTTTGGCATCTCTGCGCTAATGCATCTCAAATTACTAAGAAACCTGATTCCCGCGCTAAAACAATTCATCGCTAAGATGTTTCATGGAGAATTGTTTCCATGGCATTTGGCTATTAATATCCTTTGGAGTTCGACCAAAAGAGTTGTTTCCGAGGCAAAGACATTAATGACTTGGATCTATTCCTGGAGAAATGTTGACAGTACCTGTCAGACATTATTAAACTTTGCCTGGAAACAATTTGATTAATGACTGACAGCACAGGTGTTCCAAATTCCCAATCGATTACGCAATCAATTTCTCAGAAATCCATCTCCCCTAGGGACTCTATGCCCATATTTGGTGCCCCGTTCGGAGTAGCACCCCCCTTTCTACTATGGTGGGCGTGAGAGGGGCGTTATTCGCTATCATATCACTTTCAACTATTAAAAAAGGCACTAGCCCTTTCAATTGTCAGTTGAATGAGCCCTTTTGAAGTTTCTACGACAACGATTTCAATTAAAACTTTATATGCCCCCAGGGTATAACTTACAACCCTTGCACTAAGGGCTCTGAGGGGGTTATCATCCTAAAAAACCTAATTTCCAGAACTTCCAACTACGTTGAACAAAATGGATATCTCAAAATTTTGATTGGATGTGTTTGGCAAAATGGTGGGCGTGAGAGGGGCGTTAGTCACTATGCAATCACTTTCAACTATTAAAAGAGGTACTAGCCCTATTAATTTCCAATTGAATGAGCCCTGTTAAAGTTTCTACGACAACGCTTTCAATAAAAACTTTATATGCCCCCAGGGCATTACTTACAACTAGACCCCGGTGCCGCACCGATGAGGGAAGACCGGCGTCGGCGGGGCCAAAAACAGCACACCGTACCGCACCGCCGGTAAGATCTCGGCGGCACGCCACCTGTATGATGTCGGCGGCGTGCCGCCGGCGCAATCGATGTTGACCGCAAACATTAATGTTTTCATCCGTCTTTCTTAAATCACAGCTTAAATTTAGAACAGATTCGAGCCTATTCATTAGTTCAAAACTTCACAAGTCGCTGGCTGGAAACTGGTCTTCTTTGTTATTTATCAAGACAAGTAGAAATCTGGTAGAAACGAAATGGCTTTGTCGTTTCAGAACCCTTGCATAATAGTTGAAGTATCTATTAGCTATGTATTCCTAACATAAATAACTATCAAAATTAGTAGCTTTTTTCATCGAGCATTAGGCCTACTGCATACAAAACATCAAATACCGTATCACAAAATTCGTCAGTTATTTGGGTAAAAGCTTTGATTATATGTTTGAACATAGAAGCTTAATTTATTCATAATGCCCTTTGCAAATATCTGCTTTGTCACCTTTAAAACAGTTGAAATGGGCGAATTTGATATTGATCGTTTTTTGCTCTTTTAGATTCCTAAAAAGCTTCCTAGTATTAAAAACGGGTTTTAATATCAATTTAAAAAAATATATTAAGCATAATTCACGAAAATCTTGTTAATTTTCAAATTATCATAGGGGTTGGACAAATATATTGTACGGAGTATTTTTGCTTGGCTTCTTCCTTCTTTAATTTACATGTGTTGATTTATATTTCAAAAAATTATCCAACTGTCGAAATTTATCGTACATAAGACATAAAACAATATTTACAATACACAAAAGAAAATTCAATTGCAAGCAGAAATACATGTAAAACACAAAAACACATCAAGCTGTCTAACCAATTTTTCCACAATCATTTACAATCATTTTGAATAGGATAACTTAAAATTTCACCTTAAGAAATAATCAAGCATCAGTTCCCAATGACGAAATGTGGATGACCTACCTTAGTACTGGAAGGAAAATGGAAGTTAATTTCTAATCAATATACCAGTCTCAATCAATTAGCTTGGTCGAACTTAAATGAATTTATATAATGGACGATAAAGCTGTTCAGAAAATTGAACAGCTTTTCGAAGAGCATGAATAGCAATTCAACGTAATCTAGTATGATTCGAATAAGTTTCTCAATTATAATTAAACTAAAATGAAAAAAAACTAAACTTAAACTAAAAGTTATTGGAAAACTGAGTCATAGATTCGCCGTGGCATTCAATAAGATCCAAAGAATCTAATTAAAAGGGAGCACACACAAAAGTCAAATTAGGCCAGTAGCCTTATGAGAAATTGCAAAATACCCAAGACAATGAATAAGTCCCAATGGGGGGCCCTGGGTCTATCAAAATATTTCAATGGTTTCCCAGGGAATTTGATAGTATTTTCTGCCATCTCCACTTTAAATGAAAAGAATAAATATATTTTTGGCATCCCGGCTTTCAATATATAAAATGAGGTATTCTCACTTAAAAATGATAGCCCCTTATCCCCCCCTATAGGCAATGATTTACAATTTCTTTGTGAACCATATTTTTGGGGTATCTTCCGTTTTAATCTTTAATTTCCCAACCTTGTACATAGCTTAGTCTATAGCTAAATTTTGTCTCAATAGAAGGTAGTTTTTTTCGGGGGGGGGGGTAGGGGGGGGGTAAAATATTTTTCAGGCAGAAGGTTTTATTTTCTTTAATCTATCAAGCGTTCAACAACTGAGTATTAAACATTAAGAAAATGTTATCTAAAAACAGCAAAAGAAAAAAAAATTCTACAAACTTACAATTCGGCTATAGAAACGATCTCTCTGCTATCAATTTCAAAATCAAACTGTAGTGAATGTTGCGTTTTATAATTCTATTCAATTTGAAAATAAAATTATTGACCACGAATGATGTAAGGAATTGCAAGTGGGAAACTGGATTCGAAATAATTTAAACTCATTTCATAAACACGATACTTGTTTTGTCAACATATGAAGAACTTTGTATATTACAATATTTGCAATGCAATTGCATATTGCATCTGTCTGGTTTTATGCAAAGTAACAAGAGACGAAAGTTAACGAACCAGAGAGTAGAGAAGAATTATTGTATGCAAAGTAATATTTAGCAGGGAAAGTCACTAGTCATAAATCGCTAGGGGTGGCACCGTGATTGCTTTATTTCAGGGATTCGAGGAGCCAAATTTTTTTTGGGGTGACGCATAGATTTTTGGGGAAATACTCGAAAATTCGGAGATAGTTCTAATCATGGAAAATCGAAAAACTAAACCACACAAGAAGGAAAAGCTCCACCTTTGCGGTTGACGCAATAAGAAATTACCGCAAAATTAATTTAAATCAACTGAACGCCGTCGCCTTTGCCGGTGGTGGCACACCTTCGGAGGACGGTGGCGTTCAACTGGGCCTCTTGTCAGCGGCGTTTGATTGATCTGCCGGTGCAGCACCATGGTATACTTACAACCCTTGCCCTGAGTACTGTGGGGGGAGATGTTTTAATTCTTAAAGATCTAATTTCCAAAACTTTAAACTATGGGGAATAAAATGGCTATACTAAAATTTTTATTGGATCTGTTAAGGGGAAAAGTGGGCATGAAAGGGGGATTAGTTGCCCTTGAATCGCTTTTGACTATTAAAAGGGTACCAGCCCTTTGAATTTCAAATCGAATGAGCCCGATTTCAAATTTCTACGACATAGATTTGAATAAAACCTTATATACCCCCAGGGCATAGCTTATAACCCTTGCCCTGAAGACTCTGGGGGGGGGTTGTCCTGTTCAAAGGTATTTCTTGAACTTCCTGTTCATTTCCTGAACTTTGAACGTCGTTGGACAAATTGGCTATCTCAAAATTTTTAATGGACGGGTTTTGGGAAATGATGGACGTGGAAGGGGTGTTAGTTGCCTTCCAATAACTTTCGACAATTAAAAAGGGCACTAGCCATTTCAATTTCCAGTCGAATGAGCCTTTTTGAAGTCTCGACGACAACGCGTTCTATAAAAATTTTATATGCACCCACGACATAACTTACAACCCTTACCCCCAGGGTTGTGGGGGAGTGTCCTCCTCAAAAACATAATTTATATCTGGAAATCAACTACGCTGAACAACATGGCTATCTCAAAATTTTGATTGGATGTGTTTGGGGGAATGATGGGCGTGGGGGGGGGGGGCTAGCTGCCCTCCAGTCATTTTCGACTATTAAAAAGGACACTAGCCCTTTGAATTTCCAATTGAATGAGCCTTTTTTCAGTTTCTATGACAACGCCTTCTATAAAAACCTTATATGCCCCCAGGGCATAACTTACAACCCTTGCCCAGAAGGTTGTAGGGAAGTGTCCTCCTCAAAAACATAATTTCTATTTGGAAATCAACTACGCTGACGAAAATGGCTATTGCAAAATTTTGATTGGATGTGTTTCGGGAAATGGTGGGCGTTGAAGGGGTTTTTGTTGCCTTCCAATCAATTTCGACTATTAAAATGTGCACAAGCCACTCCAATTTCCAATTGAATGAGCCATTTTCTAAGTTTCTACGACAACTTTTTCGATACGAAGTGCCCTGCTCTAAAGCAAAAAAATTAATAGATAGTAAATTGTGTCAACATCGTTCTTATATGCCCTCAATCAAAATTTTGATTGGATGTGTCTGGGGGAATGATGGGCGTAGGGGGTCTAGTTGCCCTCTAATCCCTTTCGACTATTAAAAAGGGCATTAGCCCTTTGAATTTCCAATCGAAAGAGCCTTTTTTTAGGTTTCTACGACAACGCTTTCTATAAAAAACCATATATGCCCCCAGGGCATAACTTAAAACCCTTGCTACGAGGGTTGTGGGGAAGTATCTTCCTCAAAAATGCATTTTCTATCCTTAAATCAACTACGCTGAACAAAATGGCTATCTCAAAATTTTGATTGGATGTGTTTAGGGGAATAATGGGCTTGGGGGGGGGGGGGTGTAGCTGCCCTCCGATCATTTTCAACTATTAAAAAGGGCAGAAGCCACTCCAATTTCCAATTGAATGAGCCCTTTCGGAAGTTTCTACGACAACTTCTTCGATACGAAAGTAGGAACCCATTTTTAAATTTGAAGGGGAGCCCATATATTGGCAGAGAGTACTGAGGGAAGGGGGACGCAACATGTCCACTGAATACGATCATGACAATGTTATTGATCCACTAACGGTAAGACCTATTGTTTCTAAGAAATTCTAGCTTAGATTTATGTAATAGGCTATGATGAAAATCAAGCTAGACAAATTCTATTTTTAAATATTGCTTCTCTGGAAACATTTCTATAGCTGTATTATAAATCTCGCTTAATGTAAAAGTTCATTTTAAGCTATTGAACAATAAGCACTATGGATAATCTTGACAATATTTTTAACCAATTATATGCCGTAAGTCTGTTTTATAAATGATCAATTGAGATGTTTCGGTACTGGTGCATTATACGGAGACTTCTTAAAAAGTCAAGTTTGGGTAATAAAGTGAAAAAGGATCAATAATAATTTAGAAACAAATTCGGGGTATATACATATTTGCACATTTTGGGGGGGGGGATGGTAAAGCATAGCATATATTAAATGTAACCCAGGTAGCGTTTTTTCTTTGATCATGTTAATTTATTTGGACTTGTTCACAGTGAAATGTCGCTCGATGCAAATTTTATGCCTAATTGCTGAGGGTGTGTATTAACAAACTTGTATTGGCTAATTTGAAGCCTATATGCTGGAACTGTGTTATTAAGTCTATATATAAGTAGTATAGCTATAATGGTAAGTACAAGACAGGTACCCAATGTAGCTATAACGATAGGTACAAGACAGGTACCCCATATAGTTATAATGATAAGTAGCGCACAGTACTCCCGCCATACAAGCAGACAGTGTATTGACCGGATTCAACTACCATGAACAATTCGTGCTTTTCACGAAACAATGGTTTTGGAGTTAAATAACATTTTTTCTGATAGAGTCATGGCCGTTCACATATCTAATGTTAAACATGATTCTTCATTATGGTATGATTATAGGCGTTGACAGAAATGAAAGTTATACCCTGGGGACATATAAGGTTTTTATAGAAGGTGGTGTCTTAGAAACTTCAAAAAAGGCTAATTCGATCGGAAATTCTGAGGGCTAGTGCCCTTTGTAATAGTCGACAGTGATTTGAGGGCAACTAACCCCCCTCTCACGCCCACCCTTTCCCCAAACACATCCAATCAAAATTTTAAGACACCAATTTTATTAAACGTAGTTTTAAGTTCTGGAAATTAGGTCTTCGAGGATTACAACTCCCCCAAAGCCCTCAGGGCAAGGGTTGTAATTTAAGGGTTCTCCGAATCCTTCATATTATTTCTTATGGAAGGAATGCTCGTATAAACTTTAGAAAGGGGTCATTCGATTGAAAATTGAAAGTTCTTGTTCACTTTTTAAGAGTCAAAAGAGATGGAAGGGCAACTAGCCCCTCTCCCTCCTCCTCGCCCTAAACGCATCAGACGAAAATTTTGATACAGACATTTTGTTAAAATAGTTCAAAGTTCTGATAACAAAACACTCCGGTGTCGACACAGCCCGCCCGGGCCCGGGGATAGGTGTTGTAATTTATGCCCTGGGGGTATACAAACAATCAAACAATCATTAAATATACAATGAATGCAAACAAACATACCATAGGTATTAATGTAAATTAATAAATAAATTCAGTTTTTTAAATTAATTTTCTTATGTTACTAAGTTTTAGACAATAGAAAACTAAAGGTCATAAAGGCACTAAGGTTTCGATGTTTTATTGTTTTTTAGTTGTGCACTAAGATTAGTGAAAACAGGGCCACCAACGGAAAGGTTGTGCACAGCCAGCCCCGTCTGCCCACCCCTTGGGATTAAACCCGACCCCCTAATATCCTCCCATTTGTAGTGCAAATGTGATGATAGCCTTATATAGTGCTTGTTAATTGTTATCTCTTTTGTAAAGTTATTTTAGTTTTTTAAATAATTGTTTTCTGTTACTAAGTTTTAGACAGTAGAAAACAAAAGGTCAAAAAGACCATAAGGCTTTAATGTTTTATTGGGTCTTTTTCTAAAAACTCCTCATTTTGTTGTGTACAGCCAGCCCTGCCCGCCCATCCCTTAGCATTAAACCAGACGCCCTGATATCCTCTCATTTCCAGTGCAAATGGGAGGATATGTCTGTCCAACCCCGTAATATCCTCGCATTTTCAGCGCAAATTGGAGAATAGCTCTATATACTGCTTGTGAATGTTTATCTCTTGTGTAAAATTATTTTAGTTTTTTAGATTAATTTTCTTATGTTACTAAGTTTTAGACAATAGAAAACTAAAGGTCATAAGGGCAATAAGGTTTCGATGTTTTATTGTTTTTTAGTTGTGCATTAAGATTAGTGAAAACAGGGCAACCAACGGGAAGGTTGTGCACAGGCAGCCCCGTCCACCTACCCTTTAGGATTAAACGCGACCCCCTAATATCCTCCCATTTATAGCGCAAATGTGAGGATAGCCTTATATAGTGCTTGTTAATTATTATCTCTTTTGTAAAGTTATTTTAGTTTTTTTAATTAATTTTTTTCTGTTACTAAGTTTTAGACAATAGAAAACAAAAGGTCAAAAAGACCATAAGGCTTTAATGTTTTATTGGGTCTTTTTCTAAAAACTCATGATTTTTTAGTACAGCCAGCCCTGCCCGCTCACCCCTTAGCATTAAACCCGACGCCCTGATATCCTCCTATTTCCAGTGCAAATGGAAGGATAGGTCTGTCCAACCCCGTATTATCCTCGCATTTGGAGCGCGAATGGGAGGATAGCTTTATGTACTGCTTGTGAATGGTTATCTCGTGTGTAAAGTTATTTTAGTTTTTTAGATTAGTTTTCTTATGTTACTATGTTTTAGACAATAGAAAACTAAAGATCATAAGGGCAATAAGGTTTCGATGTTTTATTATTTTTTTAGTTGTGCCCTAAGATTAGTGAAAACAGGGCCACCAACGGGAAGGTTGTGCACAGCCAGCCCCGTTTGCCAACCTTTTAGGATTAATTTGGTAAAGCTTTCTAATTTAGTTAATTATTAATTTAGTAAAAATATATAGGACGCAAATATGAAGTTTTAAAATACCACTTTTTATTAAGATAAGGAACATATCCTACTAAGTTCTGTTTAACGGAAAATTGAGAAATTACCACTTCCTAGCGATTACGTGGGAAGGTGTGGTTGATAAAAATGTATAAAAGATACATTTTATCGGAAGGGGAAATCTTGTACTAACTTTATGCCGGACTGACCTCTGGTCCGTTGTTTTTAGAAATACCTTGGAATTTTGTCTTACCATTGTAGGTGTCTAAGTATCTTATTATATATTATTGTTCTTTTTGAGACTTGTGGTCTACTTGGGACAGCCAGTCCCAGTAGACAGAATATATCCGATTATATTATATGTTAAATTAATAAAAGTATTGCATTTTAGACAACCTTTCTACGATCTACTTTTAGCTTCTCGAACATACCCAGTCGGTACGCCTCATTAGTTCGGTCATAGCCTAAGGCACGATACCAAAGTTTAATTACCTTAGGGCCAGAGTTTATCTCCCCTATAAAGAGAGAATAAAGGCATCTACGACTAAAACACCCAAATTACCACAAATAACACTTCACAACATTAAACCCGACCTCCTAATATCCTCCCATTTGTAGCGCAAATGTGAGGATAGCATTAAACCCAACGCCTTGATATCCTTTCATTTCCAATGCAAATGGGAGGATAGGTCTGTCCAACCCCGTAATATCCTCGCATTAAAATGTTTTGGCATTAACACACACCTATTAGGCATCTGCTCTCCTCCCTAACAAGGAAAGAAACAGAGAGTGTAAGGCAGTGGCGGATCCAGAGGAGGGGACACTCCCCCACAATCCTTAAGGCAAGGGTTTTAAGTTAAACCCTGGGGACATACAAGGTTTTTATAGAAGGCAGTGTCGTAGAAACTTCAAAAAGGACTCATTCGATTGGAAATTCAAAGGGCTAGTGCCCTTTTTAATAGTCGAAAGTGATTGGAGGGCGACTAACCCCCCTCTCACGCCCACCTTTTTCCCAAACACAACCAATCAAAATTTTGAAACAGCCATTTAATTGAACGTAGTTTTAAGTTCTGCAAATTAGGTCTTTGAGGATCACAACTCCCCCACAGCCCTCAGGGCAAGGGTTGTAATTTAAGGATTTTCCGAATTCTTCCCATTATTTCTTAGGGAAGGGATGCTCCTATAAACTTTAGAGAGGGCTCATTTGACTGAAAATTGAAAGTTCTTGTTCACTTTTTAAGAGTCAAAAGAGATTGGAGGGCAACTAGCCTCCCCCCCTTCCTCCAAACCCTAAATGCATCAGATAAAAATTTTAAGATAGACATTTTGTTAAAATAGTTCAAAGTTCTGATAACACAAAATTTCGGTGTCGACACAGCTCACCAAGGGCCCGGGGGTAGGCGTTTTAAGTTATGCCCTGGGGCATAACTTATTAAGTGGGGTTTATAACTTATGGGAAGGGGTTTTGTATGGGAAGAACACATAGGAAATCTATTGTATTTATCCAATTATAAGGTTAAAATACATACTCTGTGATAGATGCAAAATAGCTTTGGCACACAAAATCCTATTAAGGTCAATTCCAAACAGTCGTGATCCCTTTGTGTCAGCAAGTGAAATGGTCTAAACCCTCTTATTGGAGCTATTTTGTCAATCCATTCATTGTTGTCAATCGCTGTCCCCAAGTTATGCAAGCTGTCTATTGTTGATATATAAGGTTTCTATCAAAGAGGTAATTCTATAGACTTTGAAAAAAGCCTCATTCGATTTAAATTGAAAGTTCTAGATCCGTTTTTTAAAGTCAAGAATAATCGGACAGTAAGCACCCCCCCCATGCCATAAAAACTTGAAACTTTTTGCAATCAAAAACGAACAAAAATTAATTAAAAAAAACTTTACTAAAAATAATTTTTTCAAAGAAAAATAAAGGCAATTTTAAACTTAACCTAAGGATATACAAATACCTGTTAAAATTCAAGCTCAAAACGACCAGAAATTACCTTTAAATAATACACGAAATCCAAAACGAAAGGAAATTAAATTAACAATTACAGGAAACAACATACAACCGGTAGTGACAACTATGAATAAATAGATCCTAGAGCGAGTAATGCTTAAATTGAATTTGAATATCAAGCTTAAATCAAAAAAAAATATTTTGCTAAAAAAGTATAAATGAAACTTAAAACGAACAGAAATTAAATAAACAATCAATGCGAACAAACATACTATATATATTAATGTAAATGAATAAATAAATCTTAAAACGAGTGAAACTTAAAAAGAATATGCAAATCCAGTTTGAATCGAATAAAAATAACTACAAACAAGAGTTTGGGTATTGCCTCACTGCAGAAGCCTAAAAACCACTGCGTCATTTGCGCTTTACTGAAAAGTAATTATACTACAATTCTTTTCTTTTGTACTTAATATTGAAAATAAATATTAAAATTACAGTAAAATTTTGAACTGATGAGCTTTTAGCAGTTACTATCATTATGCATCAAATATTCAGTTTAATTTATTAGTTCTTTTCAAGATTGGTCAAGACAAATATAGTTTCACTACAAACAAAATTGGATACTGTCCCCTTCTTTAAATGTAAAAACCTAAAGCCTTCTGCGTCATTGGTGCTTCACTGAAAAAGAATTACTCCTATATTACAAATTTATTATTTTCCAGTTCTTACAGCATTGAAAATGAAAATGAAAATTACAGTGAAAAAAAATCTTGAACTGATGGATCTTTCAACAATTAATATCATTATATATCTAATATTCAATTTGATTTTGTTTATACTTTCCAAGACTGTTCAAGACTCATATAGTTTTGCCATTTTTTTTAACTCTGCCATTTTTTCTAACTAATCGTGTTAGTTTTTTATGGAAACATTCTATGGCTTCTAGGCATTTCTATTTGAGCGGAAAACTGCACCTCAAACTTTGTGGAACATGCATTTTCTTGCATGAAACACCAAAATATAATAAAATGTCAAGTTTCGGAGTGTTCCACCACGCGCAAGCAAGTGCCATTGGTATTTTTCAATCTGCATGGTCAATTTAGGGGGTGGAGGGTTGGCTAATTCTCGTAGCAGCCCCATTCCGTTGTGGTATGATTCACACTTCCAACATCTGTCGTCTGGACTATCATATAATGTACCAAGCATACAACTACCCCAAATCAGTATCAATAAATAAATGAAACCCAAAACGAACAAAAATTAAAATAAATATTAGATTCAAACTCAAAACGAGCATAAATTAATATGAGTAGGCTTCAATACCCCTATGCTTTCTAAAAGCCAGAACATATTTTGTACCTTAAAGAAAAAAAATTCAAATGAGTTTACTGAAAAAAAATGTGCATTGTCAATTTAATATACATATGCTGATATTTATTCCCTAAAATATTAATTATTTTTTGATTTCTTAAAGTTACAAAAGTGAAAACCTTTCAAAGAATTGTTTTCAGTAAAGCGCCAATGACGCAGTAGGTTTTAGGCTTCTGCAGTGAGGCGATACCAAAACTCTTGTTTGTAGTTATTTGATTCAATTCAAACTTGATTTGTATATTCTTTTTAAGTTTCACTCGTTTTAAGATTTACTTATTCATTTACATTAATATATATTGTATGTTTGTTCGCATTGATTCTTTATTTAATTTCAGTTCGTTTTAAGTTTCATTTATACTTTAATAGGAAAATATTTGTTTTCGTTTTAAGCTTGATTTTCATATTCAATCGAAGCATTACTCGCTTTAAGATCTATTTATCCATTTATATTATTTGTTGTATGCTTTTTGCTATGATTGTTTATTTCATTTCTGTTCATTTTGGGTTTAATTTATTCTTTAATAATAATTTCTGGTCGTTTTGAGTTTGAATTTTAACAGGTATTTGTATCTCCTGAGCTTAAGTTTAAAATGGTAAGAGCTTAAGTTTCCTTTGGAAAACTTATTTTTCGGAAAGTTTTTTTAATTAATCTTTAAAAATTAAACACTCAGGGTATGTTTTTCAGTGAGTTTCAGCTATCTCAAAACACTGTATGTGCGTGCATGTTACCAAAATAGTGTATTAGTAATGTCTTAGGAACAGCTTAGAGTATTAATTTGAAACTTATAGGGCATGTTGAGGGGAATCTTGAATTGACGAAAAAGCACTATTTGCATTCTACCACTACTTTTACTACCACTGCTAACTCTATTATTCTTCCTAATATTACTAAAGCTACTAGTACTAAGGCTAAGTTTATTAAAGTGAAACTTTTAGGGAATTTCTTAGGGGTAATGTTGAACTAATTCGACACACAGTACGTGCAAGTAGATTGTCAAAAGGGTGTATCAGGAGTTTCTCAAGAATGTCTTAGAGCATTAAGTTCAAACTTTGAGGATGAGTTGAGGGAGGTGTTGAAACTAACAATGAGGCATTATTTATATAATATCAATATTAATACTGCTATTAATACTACTATGACTATTATTACTGCTGAGGCTATGGGTGTTAAGGTGAAAAGTAGTAGGTAGAAAGGTAGTCCTTGCTCTGGTCATAATCGAATCGATCACGAAACTAAATA
>NC_142812.1:52271971-52299234 GCF_049724085.1 Artemia sp. Qi Xiang Cuo
CGTAAGCAAATTCAAAAGACCTATTCTACTAAGAGTACAGTGTCATATTTTTTACTATTTTTGCTTATTTTTATAAATGTTTTACACCATTTGCTTTTTTAAAACTTGAAATTTGATGAAGCTTTTTTTGTATTTAAAAACATAAATTATTGCTGGAGTAGGAATGAAGGGTGGCTAAACTACCCCTTATTGTGGTAAATTATGCTCGATTTACGTTTATTATACTTTTTATCATATAACTCAATATGGTGCTTCGAATATTAACTACCAAAACAAACGAAAATTTTATTCGGATTACGAGGTTATTATGTGTCTTTAAGTATAGGTTTACAAACATAAAAAAAAAAATATTTAAAAAATAAGGCTCTCAGACCACACTGGCTACGCATGGCGTACGAAAAAAAAATGAATGCTCAGGTCCTTTAGGTGACCAGTCTCGCTATTTTTCATTATTTAATAAAAAGAAAATCCATGGTCATTTGCTCTCATTGCAATAAAAAAATTTATCAATTTTGCCATGTTAATTCTAATCAAATCAATAGACAGTCTGAATCAATGAGTATGGATAGAATTTATTCCCAATCAAAATTTTTGAATGGTCTTTCATTTGTGTTTTGTTTTTTCATTTACTTTTTATTCATCTGTTAAAGTTACTTCCAAAGTGTTATTGTTTTGTTTTTTCTTTTATTTGCGAGTATTGCACCTAATAACTATTCAGCCCCCTAGAAGTATCATGCGAGGGTGATTTGTGGTAGTTTTACGCTTGGAAGATAATTCGACTTTATTTATGCTCATTTTTGGTGTATTTGAGCTCTTTACTTTTATTTGAAAAACTTGTTTTGTGGAAAAAGTTTTCTAAATTAATTTAATCACAAGCAGGCTACAGGTGTTGAATAAACGTGTTTCCTTTTCTTTGCTTATGTATATATATATATATATATATATATATATATATATATATATATATATATATATATATATATATATATATATATATATATTATATTTTAGTAAGGCTAATCCTAATTGATAAAGCTGGTAACACGAGCAGGAAAAATTATATTTCTTTCTATTCTAAAATTAAATCCAGGATCAATATGTTGTTAAGAAAATAGAAAGCTCACTTAAAACTTTTCAATCTAAGCGTAAAATTTTACAAAGTCTTAGTAACATCGTCCTTCGGGTATTTCTCCAAACCTCAGTAAATCGGATCTATTTATTTCTACTGATATTGAGGTTGAGTATACATTCACTATGTTAATTGCCCTAAATTGCATTTTTATTGCCTCATACGAGCATAATTTTTTACAACAGCTTTTATTGAAAGTCGTAAACAGAGATTTTAATAAGTCTTGTATGCTATTACTTTTTGTTTTATGTGTTTCGTTCTGAGAGATTTTGGCTTCCTTATTACTTGAATTACTAGATGATCATTTAAGCAACGAAGTATGCCAAATTATTTGGGGAAGGAAATAATAGTTATAACATAAATGATAATAAGGAACTAATAAGTGGAATAATAAGGAACTAGCAAAGATAGGACAAACCCTATCTCTAAGGCCGTATCCAGGTCTACGGACTTTGTGAGACGTACCGTCTCACAAAAAAGAACTTAAAAGACGCATCAAAAGTTTGTTTGTATGCATTTTGTTATGTTTTTCTGAGTCAGACAAAAGTTTCGGAAGGATGGAGGCGTGTTTAATCCTGGTAACCTCCCTGGAAAGGGACACAGTCCCTTTCATATACGGAAGTGGGGGTTTGGGGGGCGGCAGCCCCCCAACTGTATCTCCTAATCCCTGTACGTTAAGGTTCAAACTTGAGACTCAGCCTCTTTAACTCTTTAGAAAACGTAGTTTTTTTTCAAATAGTCCCCAAAGGCATAATTTCTTGGCCTTTCCACAATGCTGAAAAAATAGATGTTTCGAGATTTTGATTGGATGTTTGTTTTGAGAAATGATGGAAGCAGGGGGGGGGGGGGTCTGTTGCCCTCAAATCATGTTTGACTCTTTAATAGTGTACTACTAAATTCTAATCTCCAATCAAATGGCCTACGAAGTTTTTTTTACGACCTATTCCATAAAAGCCTTATATGACCCCAGGGAGTACCTTACAACCTTTGCCCTAGGGATCTGTTGAGTTTGCTTCAACCCTGGAGACATTTTTAAACGTCCTTTGAACTATTTTGAACAAGATAGCCATGTCACAATTTTGATCAAATGCTTTTGAGGAAAGACGGTGTCTGGGAGGGGGTCAAAAGTCAAAAGTAAAAACTTTTGACTGTAGACAAAGTCCAAAAAGTTTATGCAACCACCCTTCCTAAAAATCTTATTTGCCCCCGAGGCATAACTTAGAACCTTTGCCCCGAGGTCTGTGGGGGGGGGAGGGCTGTCATCCTCAAAGACATAATTACTGGATGTTTCAACTATGCTGAACAAAATTACTATCTCAACATTTTGAATGGATGTGTTTGGGGAAATATGTGCGTGGGGGGGATAAGATGCCCTTTAATCACATTTGAATATTAAAAAGGGCACTAAATATCTCAATTTCTAATTGAAAGAGTCCCTTTCGAAGTTTATATGACCATCATTTTCCATAAGAACCTTATGTTCCCCCAGGACATAACTTTCAACCGTCGTCCTGAGGAGGCTGTGAGGGGTGGGGGGGGGAAGGGTGTTGTTTTCAAAAAGTATAATTACAGGACCTTTCAAGTACGCTCAAGAAAATAGCTATCTCAAAATTTTTATTAGATGTTTTTGGGGAACTAATGGGTAAGGGGGAGGGGTCGTTGCCCTCCAATCACTTTTGACTATTAAAAAGGGCCCTAGCCGTTTCGATTTCCAATGGAATGAGCCCCTTCAGAAGTTTGTACGGTAGCTACTTCTATACGAAGTGCCCTGGTCTAAAAAAAAGAATAAAAAAAAATAATACATTGGCCTAAAATCGATCTTTACTTAGACAGCGTTACGCGCTGTCTATGATAAAAAATAAACGGTGGGGTATAAAAAAAATAGCTTGTATCTACAAAAGCCCTTCGAGACCTCTAACCTCTGCAAAAATTTCTTCCGAAAATATTACCAAGCTGTCCCTTAAAAACAGAAAAAAACATCAAAGAAAAATATTATAGCGTTTGTATAATACAATATTACCTAACATTAAATAATAAAAATAAAAATTATAATAATAATTAATAACATTTCTGTAATAGGAATATTAAATTATAATGTAACATTTACGGAATTATAATATACCGGAGAAAAACACAATGCACGTACCTAATAATTTATTGGAAATCTCCACGTTCAGTACTTCCAAATAAATATAGATTCAGTTAATACTTGAAATGTCCAAAATACATTTGAATGTCTTTGCATTGGTAACTTTTTATATGGGAAAGGTAGACGTATTGGCGGATAATTTCGACTTTAATCTTATATGCCATTAGAAGTGGCATCGGATTTAGTTTCGTAGTGCCTTTTAACATTTCAATATGTCAATTGCCTTTTTTGCTGTTTCAAGTGGCAGAGACACTCATTTGCTGACAATATTAATATTTTCTTCCATGCCACTCTTCTATCTTTTTTTTTCTTTTATTTGTCATTTTCAGACCAAGCAGACCTGGTTTAGAATTTTTTCACTTATTCTCCTCTGTGCTACAGTTTTCGGTCTGAACCACTCTGAGTAGCGAAGACACTCGTTCTCCGATAGTACCTTAAGTGCATCAGTCTTCCGCGATATTCCTCTTTGTTATTCAACAGCAAACCGATTTTCTTTTTAAGTCTTCGGTTGATTGTTAGCCACTCTCCAGATTTCTTTACCAGTTTGTCACTATGTCGTCAGGTATTCTAAAGTAATTCATTCAGTTTATACCTCTCTGTGCTACTCTTCTTTTGTATCATTTCAGAACTTCAGAGAAGATCAATCTTTGAAAAATACTTCATTGTTCCTCTACACCATTCTCTTCAATATTTCTCTCGGTTATTCGTAACCAAATAGAGTTGAATTTTTCTATTCTTTCTCTACTTTTCCTTGTCACTTGTATATCTCTATACATTTAGTAATTAAATTGAAACTCATCCAACTTGTATTACTCCGTTTCCCTCTTTCTTCTCTTTACTCTTCTTTTTTCTTTCTCTTTCTCTTTAAAGGGGCTGAGAAAATCACTTTTTGGAAGCCTTTGAATGTTAATCTACCATACTGTTTCCATGTTGTCTTCTTCAGTGTTTCTCTGTGTGGTTTGTAATTATGAGAAGCTTTTTCTTAAACCTTTCACTGATTTTAATTGTCAACCTTATTTTTCAATCCATTTAATAATTGAGGAAATTCTTTCAATTTGTATTTCTCTGTGCCACTTGTATTTTAATATCACAGGCAACGCTATAGCATTGCGTATAGTGAAGACCATAAGACTCCGATGTTTTTCTTTTTTTCCCAAAGGTGATTCGTGTGGAAGGGGTGGTCGTATCAACTTTGGAGGGGACTCATTCGGTTAAAAACTGGAAGCACAAATGCCCTTTTTAAGAGTCAAAAGTGATCGGAGGGCAACTAGCCTCCCTCACCCTTTTTCAACAAATGCATCCGATAAAAATTTTGCGATAGCCATTTTGTTAAAAATAGTTCAAAGATCAAATAACAAAAACTCCGGGGTCTACACAGCCCCTCAGGGCCCGGGGAAAATGTTGTGAGTTATGCCCTAGGGGCATATATAGTTTTTACGGAAGGGGTGTTCGTATTAACTTCAGAGGGAGCTCATTCGATTGGAAATCAGAAGTTCCAGTGCCCTTTTTAAATATAAAAGGTGATCGGAGGGCAACTAAGCCCCCGATGCGCTTTTTTCACCAAATACATCCGATCAAATGTTGATAAAACCACTTGTTCAAAATAATTCAAAGATTAAATAACAAAAACCCTGAGGTCTACACAACCCCAGCAAAGCTTGGGGGTATAACTTACAACACAAAGTGTTGTAAGTTATACCCCCGGGGCATATATGGTTTTTATGCAAGGAAAAATCATAAAAACTTCAGAGGGGGCTCATTTGACTGGAAATTGAAAGTTTTACTTTCATTTTTAAGCGTAAAATTTTGTCTGGGGGTATCTACCCCCCTCCCAACACAATCTTTTCTCTAAATGTATATGATCAAAATTTTGAGATAACCATTTTGTTTGAAATAGTCCAACGATCAGAAAATAAAAATTTCGGGGTCAACACAACCCCCAGAGCCCGAGAAGAAGGGTTGTAATTTATGCCCCGGACGATACAAGGTATTATGGAATATTAGGTTGTATCAACTTCAGAGGGGGCTCAAATTTTGAGATATTAATTTTGTTCAAAGTAGATCAAAGATCATATAACAAAACTCCAGGGTTGACATAACCTCCCAGAGCCCTGGAGCATGGGTTGTAAGATATTCCCCAGGGGCATGTAAGGTTTTTATAGGAGGGTTTTTCAAATATCAAAAAAACTCGACTTCCATCCACACTCAAAAAACTTATTAACAATATTTTATTCGAAAAATAATGGTAGCTGATATGTAATGGTAAATGATAAAAAATAGTGGTAATATTTTGTATAAGAAATCGTGATAAGTGACCCCAGACATTCCCTTTATTAACCCCCCCCCCCCCAAAAAAAAAAACTACAAACTTTACTCCCCCCCCCAAAAAAAAACAAATAACTGGCGATATTTTATTCCAAAAATTCATGGGAGCTGACCCCTTGCCCTCCCTTCATGGTCCAACCCCCTCCCCCCGAACAAAACTAATTAACGATATTTAATTCAAAAAATCATGCGTGCTGACCCTCCAAAAACTTATTAACGATATTTTATTACAAAAAATATGGGAGCAGACCTCTGGTCCTCCCTGCAGGGCCTGAACACCTCCTCCCCCCCCAAAAAAAAAAACTTTATAGCTATATTCTATTAAAAAGTCACGGAAGCTGACCCCTGGCCCTCAGCGGCCTGACCCTTGCCCGTAACAAATAACAATATTTTAATACAAACTGAATTACCCACTGGAATACTATCTTGTCTGTTTAAACATTTAAATATTTGAATATACTTAAAACAAAAATTTAGAAATGAGAACTTTGAAACACTTGAAACTCTGGCAATCAAAAACAAACAAAAATAAATTTTAAAAAAGTTTCCGAAAAAGGAGTTTTTCAAAAAAAGTAAAGGCAATATTAAAATAATATAAGATTAAATAAAAACATCAAATACTACAAAATTAAAAGACCAGAACTTACTATTAAAGAATATATGTAACCAAAAAGAAACAGAAATTAAATAAAGGGTCAGAGCAAAAAAACATGCAAGAAATACTAATATAAATGAATAAGTAACTATATGAATAAGTAGAATAACTGTATATAAGAATAACTGTAGAGTAACTATATATGAATAAGTAGATCTTGAACAATATTAAGTAAAAAAAAACAAGTTTTTTAAACTGGAAGTAAGGAGCGACGTTAAAACTTAAAACGAAAAGAAATTATTACGTATATGAAAGGGGCTCTCCCCTATCACTACGCCTCGATCTTTATGCTAAAGTTTGATTCTGTCTCACAACTTTATTTTTTAAAACAATAAAAAACTTTAGCGTAAAGAGCGAAGCGTTGAGGAGGGGACAGCCCCTTTCATATACGAAATAATTTCTGTTCGTTTTAAGTTTTAATGTCACTCCTTACTTTCAGTTTAGAAAAATGGTTTTTTTTATTTAATATCAAGAAGAAGCCGATACAACTTGAAGTGCTAGGGTTGACGCGAAAGTCACAAAAATAATAGCAATAGTGGTCATAAATTCAAATTAGCCTACCTATTTTCTTCTCTGAATACTTGGAAGATATCAAAAGTTTTGTTACTATAAAATATGATTTCCATCTCTACTAGGTTGTAGGAGTTACACCATCTCATTTTTGTGTAGCAAACTATAATATTTTAAATGATTAGATTTTTATTCTTAGAAATTTAAAAAATAAATTTTTTTAATGAAAAAAACCATTTAGGAGTTGGTTTTACTCTTTAAACGAATTAAATAGATATTAATTCATTTACATCAAAAATTACCACTCCAGAATAGTTTGTCAAAAACAATTGATCCTTTGGCCAGCTTAGAATAAACTTTATAGACACTACAATGATGAATATCCGATATATACCAGATTCAGACCAATTTCGTAATCTATATCATAAATTCAGCTGGTTTTAGGAAATGGGACTTAAGCCCCATAATAATATTTTTATTAGTCGAGAATATATTGAATAATTGGGTGAAAAAAAAAATCGGATTACGGCAATTAATTATACACTAGATATCAATAATTATAATTTCAAAATTTTTCAAAATAATTTTCAGATAATGTAAAATATTTAACATAAGATAAAACCATATTTTAATTTGCAAATGGATTAATAATAGCAGTAAAAACTTGACTTAGGTTATTGTTTGTCTATGAGGAAAAAGATTTAGTTGCCATGGACACAAGTAGATATCATATTGCAATTCGCTACCATGTACTGTTTGAATTAACTCGTATACATTCTTCCAATTTAAATTCTGAAGGGCCAATTCAAATCAAACAGTTCGTGGCAAACAGTATATAAATAATACACAGTGTGATCGTTCCCTATCTCATCCATTATAAAAACCCGGACCGAGGTGCGAGTGCTCCAGAGAACGTAAAAACATAAGCGACATTAGATCTTTTCACGGGTAGACAAAGACAAGTCAGATTTCTATTGAACGCGAAACTTGGCTTCAACGTTGGAACACTAAATTTTAAAGAAACTAATTTTAACTTAATTTATTCCAACCTATATATGAAAATCGGTAATTAGTAGTGCAATGTTATTATTAGTTGTTTTTAGGAATTACAAGTAGGTTTCGAAGTCTCGAGTTGGTTTCAAAGGCACTTAGAGAAAGTTTCTGCCAAAATACGTGTGCCAGAGTAATTAGACCGCTGATGGCAGATCAAATGAGAGGAGCTATTTGTCCGTGGCGATATAAATATATATATATATATATATATATATACATATAAATATATATATATATATATATATATATATATATATATATATATATATATATATATATATATATATATATATATATATATATATATATATATATATATATATATATATATATATATATATATATATATATATATATATATATATATATATATATATATACTACGAAAACTTAACAGAAAAAAAAAGTTTTTTAAGAAAAGTAAAGGCCATATTAAACTTAAGATCTGTAGAAATAGAAACCTATAATAACTCAAAATGACCAGAAATTATTATTAAAGAATAAAAAAGGAAAGGAGAATAATTGGTATGGCTGTAACGCTGCATATAAATTTATATAAATGTATATACAGTGGGCTGTAATAATGCAACAGGTAAATTTAAAATTGGTTTAAGAATGGAAAGAAAAACAAAGAAAGAATTTACAACGATAATCAAGTTAAAAATAAATTTATTTGAACAATGCCATAACGTGATGACGTTTTATTATGATATTTGGTGCTTCGTATTGAGATTTCAGTTTTAAAAGTGTTATCAATTTTTTCTCAAAGGGAAATTACGTGGTGGGCATGAACGTAGACTTGCAGCTAAATTAAATGTAGTCACTTCCACTTTTCACATATGCTTATTGATATTGGTTTGATTTTCATTGTCTGTAATACTGAGAATCTCATTAAGGAGATAATCAAACACAAGTTTTTAAAAAAATTTCCCCTTTGTTCAAAAAAAAGAGATAATCATATATTTAAACTACTAAAACTAAAATAATTACTTGCTAGTTTATTCTCCTTGATCTGTCCTTATCGTTCGAATAATACAATTTCGAACCATTTCTCATTGATTGACGCATACATACTAACCCGCAAATGCAAGAAGAAGTGGGAGGAGCTGTTTGTTTGCACCGAGAATGAAGATCCAGAAATCATCTGCGGTAAACTTACTGCTAATTATCCTTATACAGTGGTGGTGACGAACTGTAAGGAGTGACCCAGCCCAATGGTAACCGAAACCCTTAAAAAACAGAATTTTGATACCCATAGATATATCGAAAGAATTGGATTATTACGTTGGTTTCAAATATATAAGTCACATTAAGCTTAGCGTTACCCATCAAAGGCTACGAGCCTGAGAAAATTTGTCTGATTTAAAAAAAAGGGGGAAACACCCACTAAAAGTCATAGAACTTGTCCATCATAATTGAAAGGCCCAATAGCTATGCCGGCACTCTTTTACAAAACGGACTCTTTTATATACGACAATGCCTTTGACACTCATCTATAAAACTTTCTAAATACATTAAACTTCCCCAAAAGCCTTATTAGCAATAGGCAATTTCTACAAAAATTAAATGAACATGCTCCCTCGTCGTCAACATTAAAACATGAACAAGAGGCAGAAGAAGAAGATTTTAAATATATCTTGGAAAATACTAGCACACCTAGTGGAAAAATTGATTTGACAATGAGGAGGGGAAGGAACACACCACTGATAGCTAGACAAAAGCGAAGGCGTATCAACTCAACGTCACCACAATCATCACCCACTTGTATACAAAATGGTAGCGGACCTTACACTACGTTTTTAGGTTCAAAATAGTTGAAGCTCAGAAACTTGTTAATGAAAACATTTGTGAAGTGGGAAGTTTAAGTTCCCCCACCACTCTTTTTAGATTCCCTGGTATTAAAGTTTGAAGTGTACAAGACTATCTACGAAATTAAACAGGTGACACTCTGCATAGAAATCATAGGCTTCGTTCTAGTCATTATCGAAAAACTAATAGCCTTTTTCCCCCTACATATAATGCAAGCCGATCTCCTAACTCCAGATGAGATTCAAAGACGTCACAAGACACCGCACAAGTACATTCTACTTGCAATCAGCGTTTTAGTCGCTTTATATATGTCATCCCATTATAGTCAAAGAGAGACGTTGAAGTTACTCAGACCACTGAAAGTATTCTCGAACAGGATTCATATAAAAAAAATCAAAGGGATCGCGGTAGTTAATTTGTTAATCACCATGTTGAAAAAGTACTAATGAAATATAATACACTGCTCTATCATGGTCATAGTCCTCAAAAGGCTGCATTGGCCGAATGTCGGAAAATAAATGGTTTACATTTAATTTCAAGATGTTATACTGTGAAAAATACACCAGCATTTATTAGATGCCGTTGTCATATCAGGTTTTTTTATATTCAGCGGCCTTATCGGTCGTTCTTCTAGTTAACGCCAATGGGAGCTCACCATTGTAATCTTAATCATGATACAATTGATACTTTTCTTAAACAATATTCCAATGAAAGAATTGTGAAGAAAAACTTCAATGTTGGTGAAACTGTTCGAATTAATAGAACAACTAATGTTTTTGAAAGAGGCAATTACTCGTGGTACACTGAACTTTTTAAAGTGGTAAAAATCCTAACCACCAGACCCATAACTTATCGTCTACGAGATACCAAAGATGAAGAGATTCTCGGCGGATTTTATGACTATGAACTACAAAAAGTTAAAAGTAATAGTGAAATATATCAAATTGAAAAAATAATAAAGACTCGTACTCGCAGGGGTAAGAAACAGTTACTTGTTAAGTGGCTAGGATACAACTCTGATATTGATTCTCGGATCGGTGTTGAAGATATTGACAATGTAAATGATTTTTATGTAGAATTTATGTCCAACGTTTCCGATCCCCTCTACAATGACTTGAATAAAACAAGTGATTTTTGGACGAAAATCTCCCCAGCCATTAAATTCGACGGTACGTATGATGCTGCTCTTGTTGACTGTATTCTCAAAATTACCTAAGACATCCTGAGAAAGGATCGTGTGTATGATATAAAAGTTATACCATTTGATTGGTCACTCTTTGTCGAGTATGAATGGGTTGAAGCACTTAAATCTAGTGATAATCCACATGTCACATTGAAATATAAAGAATATGGTACTATGACAGATTTGTGTCGTACATTCAATAGAAAAATCTCATATCGTAGGAATGGTACATTCCATTTTAATTACTCAATGGAACACGACAGGATTTGCATTTCCTCACCTGTTGACATTAAAAAGATTCATCTCAATGATATTATGAGGGATGTTCTTGGCTTTAAACAGAATATGATCAGTGGTAAAAACGCTTGGTACTGTTAGCGGGAAGGATCATGGTATTTTTGCTGATTATCCACCTTGTTTCGCCTTGGACTCTTGCGTATTTCTTTATGCTTCCTTTGTGGAAACATCGAGAGTTGGTAATTCAAATTTCCCCCATTCTTACGTGTTCTTGAACAAAAAACAACCCATAAACTTGTTCATCACTATAATAAAAAGCATCTTCAGTATGTTCCTGTAAACACTTCGTATTTGGAACTCTGTCACTTAACACTAAGAAGCGAATTGGGTGATCCTCTAGCAATAAAAAAAGGTTTAGCTGTGATTACATGTCATTTTCGACCCATCGTTATCACTGCCTAAAATGAACAATAGAAGAATTCCATTTATCTGACCTGATATTGACTGCTATGTTGGAGCTCTGAGTCCACGTCAAATAGATCGTGGATTGGACTATTACATCGGGCGTACTACAATGTCTGGCTCTGGTCTTGGTGGCTGGTTTGCTAGGCTATTTCGTTCTGCACTACCCCTTGCCAGAAAATTGTCTTGTACCTGCTGCATCAAATTTTTCTGCCTCAACACTACAGGACTGGGGGTCGGGTAAAAATTTCAACGAGAGTGTTAAATAAAAAATTAGATCTTCAGCAAGAGCCGTTGGTGAGCAATTAAAATCCCAGCAAAATGGGAAGGGATTAAAAAGGATGCTTGGGCATCAGTTACTCATCAGTCTCTACCCAGGCGGGAAGCAAAGGACATCAACAACAACTTTGAGGAATAAAACGAAGAAGATCAATAAAAAGAAGAAGAAAAAGATTGTTGGATCAAAGAAGGATTTCTTTTCTTAAGATGGCCTATCTCCTCCACAAGGAGTCGCATCCATCAATCAGCTCCTCATTGAATCTATTCAATGCTGAAAATTTTGATGTCAGTGTCAAGTATGACTACTATGAACAATTTCATCCTCAACAACCCCCCTCGGAAAGTATACATTTTCAGATATTATCCAACGAAGATTATTTCATTGATTTATCATCAACCATTTATTGACTTAAAAGTTACGGTGAAGAAAAAGTCAGACAATACAACTCCAACTGCTGCCGATGGTCTTTCCTATGAAAACTGTATTTTACACAACCTGTTCAAGCAAATTAATGCATTTATTAATGGATCTTTGGTGAGCACTAGCAATAATTTATCCTACTATGAAAGCTACATACAATTTATGATGATGGCACCAAAGGCTTATAAGGAGTTTAGAGGACAGTCATTTGGCTATGAATATCGATCAGGTGTTGATTCTGACGGTGAGTTAAGTACTGCAGTGACCTTGGAGTATCATCTGGTTGAAAAATTAAATCATGAGATATTCAATATATCCCAATGGCTACCCCCCAATGTCAAGATTGACATATAGTTACAACTAGCCCCATCGAATATCATTTTGAGAAAAACCATTTGCTGCAGCACCTGATGGAAATGTCACTATCACTTCGGCAATTCTTCATGTTTGAAAACAACAGGTTATGAGCTCTGTTGCATTGGGAGTGGAAAAACTAAGAGCCAATGGTAACAGCAATAAACTCCTTGTCCTCAATACGATCAGCAATCAACGTCACATTGCCACTGGTTCTCGCAGTTATACGGATTCATCATTTATCAATGGAGAAATCCCATCAAAGCTCACTTTGGCATTTGTGAAGAGTGCCAGTGCCGTTGGATCCTGGACTGCATCCCCCTATGATTTAAATTTTTTGGTCGATCTAGCCTTGTTTGCAAAGTGAATGGTATTCGACTGTACACTCTATCATTTGACAAAAAATACTATAGAACTCTATATGAGTTGACCATGCAATCCCTAGATCATGACTCCCAACTATTTGAAAATGGAATAACCGATTCAATGTTTTCAAAAAATCATGGTGTAATTGTTTTGGACCTGTCTGGCTCTCAGGATATGAGCATAATACGAACGGGGAATGTACCTTTAGAGTGCACATTTGCCAATGCCTTGACTGAGAGTATCATGCTATCATGTCCCAGTATAAGTCCTATTGCATACCATCGGACTTCATTGAAAAAATTCCAAGTGTTAACTAAACCCTAATCATCGTTAATAGCAGTCCATCGACATTGAAGACAGGTCATTGGCTATGTATCTTTCAAACGGCTCAATAGTAATCGAAACTTTTAAAAACGAAATTTTTATGTCAATAAATGTATCAAGAGAATGGGCTTATAATGCTGATTCTAAATATATAAATTTTATTAGGTTTAGTATTACTCATCAAAGGAGCCTGAGAAAATTTACCTGATTTTTTAAAGAGGGGGGAAACATCCCCTACAAATGAAAGAATTTTAAGGAAAATCACACCGTCAGATGCAGCGTATCAGAAAACCATATTACATAGGTTTCAAGCTCATATCTGCAAAAATCTGCAACTTTGTATTTTTTGCCAGAAGAAAAATATACGAATATAGAAGTTCGTTACGTAAAATAATTTGTAAATTACGTCAGAACTAAATTTAGAGAGAGCCAATTAGCAAAAGAAAAGTAAATTTTTTATGCAAATTTTGTTTACTTATTCAATGAAGGTGAGCCAAAATAAAAGTTGCATTAACTAAAAAACGATCAGAAATTAAATAAAAAAAAACAAGTTTTTTAAACTGAAAGTAAGGAGCACCATTAAAACTTAAAACAAACAGAAATTATTCCGTATATGAAAGGGGCTTTCCCCTCCTCAACGCCTCGCTCTTAACGCTAAGTTTAAATTTGTCTCACAAATTTATTTTTTTAAACAATAAAAAACTTTTGCGTAAAGTGCGAGGCGTTGAGGAGGGGACAGCCCCTTACATATAAAGAATACTTTCTGGTCGTTTTAAGTTTTAATCTCACTCATTAATTTAAGTTTAAAAAAATTTTTTTTTTTGTATTTTTTAATGATTTATAAATACATAAGCTTAAATTGTTGAAACTAAAAAAAAAAAAATTAAATTACAATAAATAAAACAAGGAACCTTTCAACGAACCTAAATTAAAATAACTAATTTATTCAAACTAAAAAACAGTATAAGAGGATTACCACAGATAGTTTTCTTTCTGCCACCTCTGTATAAGCTTTCCCAAAGAGTACAGCCTCATATTTTTTACTATTTTTTGCTTATTTTTTTAAATTTTTTGCACCATTTGCTTTTTTAAAACTTGAAATTTGATGAAGCTTTTTTTGTATTTAAAAACATCAATTATTGCTGGAGTAGGAAAGAAGGGTGGCTAAACTACCCCTTATTGTGTTAAATTATGCTCGATTTACGTTTATTATACTTTTTATCATATAACTCAATATGGTGCTTCGAATATTAACTACCAAAGCAAACGAAAATTTTATTCGGATTACGAGGTTATTATGTATCTTTAAGGATAGGTTTACAAACATAAAAAAAAAACAATATTTAAAAAATAAGGCTCTCAGACCACACTGGCTACGCATGGCGTACGAAAAAAATTAATGCTCAGGTCCTTTAGGTGACCAGTCAGTAGAGTTGACCTTTTGAATTTGAGGGCGCCCCTGTACCAAACAGGTTTTTCTGCCAGGTATTCTATTCTACAGGGCATTACACCTTTTCAAAGAGATTTACGCAATACCGGTCCTATAGGTAAACATTTCTATGACGCTGATTAAGGACAAGTTTTTTCAGACGTACAGACAGGTTTTTTTTTTGTTTACCATTTGCAAAAAAAGGGGTAATTAGTGATTGGAAAAATTTTTAATGCTTTTACTAACGGAGATGTTTGATTAACCTTTGCAAAAAAAAGGGGTAATGGGAATTGCGAATTGGAGGTAATTATTAATTTTAGTAAAGTAATTATTTATTTTAGTAAAGTAATAATTTATTTTAGTAAAGTAATAATTTATTTTAGTAAAGTAATAATTTATTTTAGTAAAGTAATAATTTATTTTAGTAAAGTAATAATTTATTTTAGTATAGTAATAATTTTTTTGAGTAAAGTAATAATTTATTTTAGTAAAGTAATAATTTATTTTAGTAAAGTAATAATTTATTTTAGTAAAGTAATAATTTATTTTAGTAAAGTAATAATTTATTTTAGTAAAGTAATAATTTATTTTAGTAAAGTAATAATTTATTTTAGTAAAGTAATTATTTATTTTAGTAAAGTAATAATTTATTTTAGTAAAGTAATAATTTATTTTAGTAAAGTAATAATTTATTTTAGTAAAGTAATAATTTATTTTAGTAAAGTAATAATTTATTTTAGTAAAGTAATAATTTATTTTAGTAAAGTAATAATTTATTTTAGTATAGTAATAATTTATTTTAGTAAAGTAATAATTTATTTTAGTAAAGTGATAATTTTTTTTAGTAAAGTAATAATTTATTTTAGTAAAGTAATAATTTATTTTAGTATAGTAATAATTTATTTTAGTAAAGTAATAATTTATTTTAGTAAAGTAATAATTTATTTTAGTAAAGTAATAATTTATTTTAGTAGAGTAATAATATATTTTAGTAAAGTAATAATTTATTTTAGTAAAGTAATAATTTATTTTAGTAAAGTAATAATTTATTTTAGTAAAGTAATAATTTATTTTAGTAAAGTAATAATTTATTTTAGTAAAGTAATAATTTATTTTAGTAAAGTAATAATTTATTTTAGTAAAGTAATAATTTATTTTAGTAAAGTAATAATTTATTTTAGTATAATAATAATTTATTTTAGTAAAGTACTAATTTATTTTAGTAAAGTAATTATTTATTTTAGTAAAGTAATAATTTATTTTACTAAAGTAATAATTTATTTTAGTAAAGTACTAATTTATTTTAGTAAAGTAATAATTTATTTTAGTAAAGTAATAATTTATTCTAGTAAAGTAATAATTTATTTTAGAAAAGTAATAATTGATTTTAGTAAAGTAATAATTTATTTTAGTAAAGTAATAATTTATTTTAGTAAAGTAATAATTTATTTTAGTATAGTAATAATTTATTTTAGTAAAGTAATAATTTATTTTAGTAAAGTAATAATTTATTTTAGTAAAGTAATAATTTATTTTAGTAAAGTAATAATTTATTTTAGTATAGTAATAATTTATTTTAGTAAAGTAATAATTTATTTTAGTAAAGTAATAATTTATTTTAGTAAAGTAATAATTTATTTTAGTAAAGTAATAATTTATTTTAGTAGAGTAATAATTTATTTTAGTAAAGTAATAATTATTTTAGTAAAGTAATAATTTATTTTAGTAAAGTAATAATTTATTTTAGTAAAGTAATAATTTATTTTATTGAAGTAATAATTTATTTTAGTAAAGTAATAATTTATTTTAGTAAAGTAATAATTTATTTTAGTAAAGTAATAATTTATTATAGTAAAGTAATAATTTATTTTAGTATAATAATAATTTATTTTAGTAAAGTACTAATTTATTTTAGTAAAGTAATTATTTATTTTAGTAAAGTAATAATTTATTTTACTAAAGTAATAATTTATTTTAGTAAAGTACTAATTTATTTTAGTAAAGTAATAATTTATTTTAGTAAAGTAATAATTTATTTTAGTAAAGTAATAATTTATTTTAGTAAAGTAATAATTTATTTTAGTAAACTAATAATTTATTTTAGTAAAGTAATAATTTATTTTAGTAAAGTAATAATTTATTTTAGTAAAGTAATAATTTATTTTAGTAAACTAATAATTTATTTTAGTAAAGTAATAATTTATTTTAGTAAAGTAATAAATTATTTTAGTAAAGTAATAATTTATTTTAGTAAAGTAATAATTTATTTTAGTCAAGTAATAAATTATTTTAGTAAAGTAATAATTTATTTTAGTAAAGTAATAATTTATTTCTGCTCGTTTCGAGTTTGACTCGGTTAATATATTTATTTATTTTTTTTTTGCAAAAACTGAATTTTGTTTCTAAACTATTACATTTTTATCCTATTTTGTTTTATTTCATTAGCATTAACCTATTTGTTTTTTTTTTTTGCAAAAAACGGAATTTTGTTTCTAAACTATTAAATTTTTATACTATTTTGTTTTATTTAGTTATCATTAACCGAACTTTAATTCTTGTATGGTTTACAGCTAATATAACAGTACCATATAATTTTTCTAAACTTTTTTTTATTTATAAAAATGTACTATCTTAAAAATTTTGGGGGGCATAAACACATATCAAATGATATTAACATTTTGATTACTAAATATCAGCATATGTAAATTAAACTGACAATGCACATTCACTTGTATTTTTCAGTAAAGTGCAAATTTTGTTCTGGTCTTGGGAAGGCATATGGGTTTCGCGCCCAACTTATGTTAACTTCTGCTCGTTTTGAGTTTGACTCGGTTAATTATTGTAATTTCGGTTCATTTTTGTGTTTCATTTATTTATCGATGCTGATTTGTGGCAGTTTCATGATTTGTAGATTATTTGATGTTATTTTTGCTAATTTTTTGTTTATCATTACGTTTAATATCTACCCACCAAATGATCCAAGCCTCAGAAGAAAAAGGGATTTTGGAATTTATCGATACTGATTTGTTGCAGTTTCATGATTGGTAGATTATTTGATGTTATTTTTGCAAATTTTTTGTTTATCATTACGTTTAATATCTACCCACCAAATACTCCTAGCCTCAGCAAGAAAAGGGATTTTGAAAACCGGGAACTTGATTTTCGAAAAAGGGGGAAACACCCTCCAAAAAGTCAATAAGTTGGGGCGTGAAACTCCATATGCCTTTCTAAGACTAGAATTGCAGTCCCTCCCCTGGAGACTGTGGGGGATTAAGTCATCCTCAATGACATAGTTATTAGATATTTCGACTCTGCTGAACAAAATGGCTTTCTAAAAATTTGGATTGTGTAACTTTAGGGAAATTGAACGTTGAATGGACCATAGTTGCCCCTTCAGTTTTTTGGTCACTTAAAGAGGGCTATAGAACTTTTAATTGTCATTCAAATGAGCCCTACAGTAGGATGTCCGCTATTATCCTAAGCTTCAGCTGAAGCTAGCTTCAAACATTGAACCTAAAAGATTCATATTACCATAGTTACGAAGTGTTTATAGAATTGGTGGTCTTTAAAAAGACCGTTGGGTGGTCATGAGCGTGATGACTATTGTAAAAATTCATCATTGTTTGTCATCCACTCAGTATGATTCCAATCTATATTAGGGATTTGTTTGTTCTTCTTCTTCTTCTTAGGATATCTCACACACATATTCCGAGAAGGAATATCTATTGGTACCCATTTACTAAAAAATCGAACCTCGTCCTCTGGGTTGTGTATCTTACTCGGAAATATCTCACAACCAAAATCTTTCAGGTTGAATAATGGTATATCTGATTTGCATTTCTCGATTAAAAGTTTGTCAGTGGGTACATTCCCTTTTGTGTACAGTGCTGTTATGCCAAAAAAACAGCATATCTCTCTGACTTCCTCCTGTACGTAGGATAAATCCTTCCCTTTGTTATAGGATGGAAGAATCATTCTATTATATAAACCTATTTTGTTTATAAAGTATAGTGTACTGCGCCAGCTCTCTTCATAGTACGCATACATATTATAGTTAATATACCAGTGGTAACAAGAGACCTCTTAAAGATCAGTAGTCAGCAGTAGAAATGCGCATTAAAAAATCACTCCACACGCTAATTTCTTCAGGCCAATGTATTCACAGTCAAAAACGTCCTACATCTTTGAAGTTGTATTGATAGAATGGAAATTCAAAATGTTTAAGGTTCCAAATTGAAACTACATTATATACTACGGAAACTGAACATATTAACATCTAATACAAGAATTTTTATGTAATGATTACTTCAAATAATATCAAGAGGATTTGTTTTTACACTGGCCACAGTGTGCAACATCTTGGGGATTAAAAGAGTTAAATTTCACCTTAAAACGCTAACATATCTGATCATGTAATTTAAGTCTTAGGATCAATTTCGTAGGAAACACTCGATACCCTTAAGATGTCTGATTCAAATTATTAGACCTATGGAAATTCTTGATTATGTAATTCAGTCACTTTTACAGAAACTGTACATTTTTGTTACCGAATTCGGGTCTAGATTTCATTTTTACAGAAACTGTACATCTTTCTTACCAAATTCTGGTCTAGATTTACCTTCGATTCGAACTGGTAGTAAGGAGCGACACGGCTCAATAGTAACCGAAACTCTAAAAGCCAATTAATAGCTTACTCGCACGCTGTTACAAAACTCCTGGTTAATACAAAAATCGCGAAAAATCCCGAAGAAAGTGGCGCGCCACTTAACCTGATGTAAGTTAACCTAGAAATGTTAGGTAACCAAACCTAATCTAACCTAACCTGACCTTGGTGGTGAGGGTCCTACCCGTGTCAGGCTTTCGGCCCCGTGGCCCCGGGGTTGAGGGGAGGGGGCACCTAGAAATGTTAGGTAACCTAACCTTGGTGGTGGGGGTCCCACTCGTGGTAGGCTTTCAGTCCCCGTGGCCCCCGGGGGTGGGGGGGCCCACCTAGAAATGTTAGGTAACCTAACCTAACCTTGGTGGTGGGGGTCCCACCCGTGGTAGGCTTGGCTTTTTTTTCATATTTTAGAAAAGGGGTAAAGTGCTCCTAAGTAAGAGAGGGTGGGGGATGTCTTGATGAGAATCATACCCCCTTTATATTCCATCTTCTACATCCAAAAATAATGAAATTTATTCTTTTTCGAAGAATGATGGCCATAGACGTCTTATTTTCACCAAAGGTGATTGTATCGAAACAGTGGTTTAAGAATACAAGGGAAAGTTTCTTTCGAACGAAACTTCAAAAAAGAGATCATACCACTTCCTATTATTTATGATGCAAAATAACAAATTTGAGCCGAATAAGGCCAAGTCACTATCTAATAAAAGTCCGAGGCTATGGATTGGGTTACAAGTATCGAAAGCTATTTATATAACCTCCAAATAGGAGAGGCCATTTTTCCAAGCGGTGGCATATTCACCTCTAAACGCATATACAGTCCATATATGTCGTGGTCCATATTTCATCGTCCGAAATTTAAATATTGCTTTTAAAACAGTCGTTAATGCGTCTGAGGCATATATTATTTTTGAAACAATAAATTATAATTATTTTTCTCGAAAGAGTTATTATTTTCTAACGTATATTGCTCTCAAAATGTATTCTGTGCAAAAACAAGTAAAATCTTTAACGGTTCTGAAAACTTTATTTGAACCTGCTATTTTAAAGCTACGATAACAGTGCCGGCATGAAAATTACAATTTAGGTATATTTAATTGAATATTTCAGTTGGTATATTGGTTAGGCTAGAAACCATTTAATATAATGCGTTCTGGGGGACCTAATTATCATAATCCACTGTTGTATGCAGTCCATATACGTCGTGGTCCATACGTCATTGTCCGAAATTTAAATATTGCTTTTAAAACAGACGTTAATGCGTCTGAGGCATATATTATTTTTGAAACAATAAATTATAATAATTTTTCTCGAAAGAGTTATTATTTTCTAACGTATATTGCTCTCAAAATGTATTCTGTGCAAAAACAAGTAAAATCTTTAACAGTTCTGAAAACTTCATTTGAACCTGCTATTTTAAAGCCACGATAACATTGCCGGCATGAAAATTACAATTTAGGTATATTTAATTGAATATTTCAGTTGGCATATTGGTTAGGCTAGAAACCATTTAATATAATGCGTTCTGGGGGATCTAATTATCATAATCCTCTGTTGTAGTTTCCATAATTTTGTTACAAAAGTCTTATGTTTTTTAGTCATATTTTGGTATATTTCATTAGGATTAACCTAACTTTACTTCTTCAGTGGAGGGGGGCTATCATACGTAAGTAGCTAAATTCCTTAAAATTTACCAAAGAAAGCTTTGAACCAAAAAAAAAAAAAAAATACAATATAAAGTAATTAATAACCAAATTAAGATTTTTTGAATCAACAGAACTTTTTAAAATAATTGTATCAGATACTCAGGTATGGTTGTAGTGGAAGGGCTTGCTACTGTCGATAGCAAGTTGTGAAGTTCTACCCCGCGTGGTGCCTGGGATTACAAAAGTCTTATGTTTTTTGGTCATATTTTGGTATATTTCATTAGGATTAACCTAACTTTACTTCTTGAGTGGAGGGGGACTATCAGACGTAAGTAGCTAAATTCCTTTAAATTTACCAAAGAAAGCTTTGAACCAAAAAAAAAGTGTTGTTCCTTACTTTCAGTTGGAAAAAAAAACTAGTTTTTTTTTTTTTTTTTTTTTTTTTTTTTTTTTTTTTAATTTAATCCACTACAGCTTTTAGTCTTCGCGATTTTTGTATTAACCAGGAGTTTTGTAACAGCGTGCGAGTAAGCTATTAATTGGCTTTTAGAGTTTCGGTTACTATTGAGCCGTGTCGCTCCTTACTTACAGTTCGAATCAAAGGTAAATCTAGACCAGAATTTGGTAAGAAAAATGTACAGTTTCTGTAAAAAAAAAATCTAGACCCTAATTTGGTAACAAAAATGTACAGTTTCTGTAAAAGTGACTGAATTACATAATCAAGAATGTCCATAGGTTCAATAATTTGAATCAGGCATCTTAAGGGTATCGAGTGTTTCCTACGAAATTGATCCTAAGACTTAAATTACTTGATCAGATATGTTAGCGTTTTAAGGTGAAATTTGACTCTTTTAATCCCCAAGATGTAGCACACTGTGACCAGTGTAAAAACAAATCCTCTTGATATTATTTGAAGAAATCATTACATAAAAATTCTTGTTTTAGATGTTAATATATTCAGTTTCTTTAGTATATAAAGTAGTTTCAATTTGGAACTTTGAACAGTTTGAATATCCATTCTATCAATATAACTTCAAAGATGTATGGCGTTTTTGACTGTGAATACATTGGCGTGAAGAAATCGGCGTGTGGAGTGATTTTTTAATGCGCATTTCTACTGTTGACTACTGATCTTTAAGAGGTCTCTTGTTATCACTGGTATATAAACTATAATATGTATGCGTACTATGAAGAGAGCTGGCGCAGTACACTATACTTTATAAACAAAATAGGTTTATATAATAGAATGATTCTTCCATCCTATAACAAAGGGAAGGATTTATCCTACGTACAGGAGGAAGTTAGAGAGATATGCTGTTTTTTTGGCGTAACAGCACTGTACACAAAAGGGAATGTACCCACTGACAAACTTTTAATCGAGAAATGCAAATCGGATATACCATTATTCAACCTAGAAGATTTTGGTTGTGAGATATTTCCGAGTATGATACACAACCCAGAGGACGAGGTTCGATTTCTTAGTAAATGGGTACCAATAGATATTCCTTCTCGGAATATGTGTGTGAGGTATCCTAAGAAGAAGAAGAAGAACAAACGAATCCCTAATATAGATTGGAATCATACTGAGTCGATGACAAACAATGATGAATTTTTACAATAGTCATCACACTCATGAACACCCAACGGTCTTTTAAAGACCACCAATTCTATAAACACTTCGTAACTATGGTAATATGAATCTTTTAGGTTCAACGTTTGAAGCTAGCTTCAGGTTAAGCTTAGGATGGTAGCGATCATCCTACTGGAGGGCTCATTTGAATGACAATTAAAATTTCTAGTGCCCTCTTTAAGTGACCAAAAACTGAAGGGGCAACTATGCTCCATTCAATTTTCAATTTCCCTAAAGTTACACAATCCAAATTTTTAGAAAGGCATTTTGTTCAGCATAGTAGACATATCTAATAACTATGTCATTGAGGATGACCTAATCCCCCACAGTCTCCAGGGGGAGAGACAGCACGTCTGGTCTTGGAAAGGCCTATGTAGTTTCACGCCCCAACTTATGGACTTTTTGGAGGGTGTTTCACCCTTTTTCGAAAATCAAGCTCCCGATAAATTTCAAAACCCCTTTTCCTGCTGAGGCTAGGAGCATTTGGTGGGTAGATATTAAACGTAATGATAAACAAAAAATAGCAAAAATAACATCAAATAATCTAACAATCATGAAACTGCCACAAATCAGCATCGATAAATAAATGAAACCGAAAAATGAACCGAAATTACAATAATTAACCGAGTCAAACTCAAAACGAGCAGATACATAAGTTGGGCGCGAACACCATATGCCTTCCCAAGACCAGAACAAAATTTGCACTTTACTGAAAAATAAAAGTGAATGTGCATTGTCAGTTTAATTTACATATGCTGATATTTAGTAATCAAAATGTTAATATCATTTGATATGTGTTTATGCCCCCCCCCAAAATTTTTAAGATAGTACATTTTTATAAATAAAAAAAAGTTTAGTAAAATTCTATGATACTGTTCTATTAGCTGTAAAACATACAAGAAGTAAAGTTCGGTTAATGCTAATGAAATAAAACAAAATAGGATAAAAATGTAATATTTTAGAAAAAAAATTCATTTTGTGCAAAAAAAAATAAATATGTTAATGCTAATGAAATAAAACAAAATAGGACAAAAATGTAATAGTTTATAAACAAAATTAATTTTTTGCAAAAAAAAAATAAATAACTATATTAACCGAGTCAAACTCAAAACGAGCAGAAATAAATTATTACTTTACTAAAATAAATTATTACTTTACTAAAATAATTTATTACTTTACTAAAATAAATTATTACTTTACTAAAATAAATTATTAGTTTACTAAAATAAATTATCACTTTACTAAAATAAATTATTACTTTACTAAAATAAATTATTACTTTACTAAAATAAATTATTAGTTTACTAAAATAAATTATTACTTTACTAAAATAAATTATTACTTTACTAAAATAAATTATTACTTTACTAAAATAAATTATTACTTTACTAAAATAAATTAGTACTTTACTAAAATAAATTATTACTTTAGTAAAATAAATTATTACTTTACTAAAATAAATAATTACTTTACTAAAATAAATTAGTACTTTACTAAAATAAATTATTATTATACTAAAATAAATTATTACTTTACTAAAATAAATTATTACTTTACTAAAATAAATTATTACTTTACTAAAATAAATCATTACTTTACTAAAATAAATTATTACTTTACTAAAATAAATTATTACTTTACTAAAATAAATTATTACTTTACTAAAATAAATTATTACTTTACTAAAATAAATTATTGCTTTACTAAAATAAATTATTACTCTACTAAAATAAATTATTACTTTACTAAAATAAATTATTACTTTACTAAAATAAATTATTACTTTACTAAAATAAATTATTACTATACTAAAATAAATTATTACTTTACTAAAATAAATTATTACTTTACTAAAATAAATTATTACTTTACTAAAATAAATTATTACTTTACTAAAATAAATTATTACTATACTAAAATAAATTATTACTTTACTAAAATAAATTATTACTTTACTAAAATAAATTATTACTTTACTAAAATAAATTATTACTTTACTAAAATAAATTATTACTTTAGTAAAATAAATTATTACTTTACTAAAATAAATTATTACTTTACTAAAATAAATTATTACTTTACTAAAATAAATTATTACTTTACTAAAATAAATTATTACTTTACTAAAATAAATTATTACTTTACTAAAATAAATTATTACTATAATAAAATAAATTATTACTGTACTAAAATAAATTATTACTTTACTAAAATAAATTATTACTTTACTAAAATAAATTAGTACTTTACTAAAATGAATTATTACTTTAGTAAAATAAATTATTACTTTACTAAAATAAATAATTACTTTACTAAAATAAATTAGTACTTTACTAAAATAAATTAATATTATACTAAAATAAATTATTACTTTACTAAAATAAATTATTACCTTACTAAAATAAATTATTACTTTACTAAAATAAATTATTACTTTACTAAAATAAATTATTACTTTACAAAAATAAATTATTACTTTACTAAAATAAATTATTACTTTACTAAAATAAATTATTACTATACTAAAATAAATTATTACTTTACTAAAATAAATTATTACTTTACTAAAATAAATTATTACTTTACTAAAATAAATTATTACTATACTAAAATAAATTATTACTTTACTAAAATAAATTATTACTTTACTAAAATAAATTATTACTTTACTAAAATAAATTATTACTTTACTAAAATAAATTATTACTATACTAAAATAAATTATTACTTTACTAAAATAAATTATTACTTTACTAAAATAAATTATTACTTTAATAAAATAAATTATTACTTTACTAAAATAAATTATTACTTTACTAAAATAAATTATTACTTTACTAAAATAAATTATTACTTTACTAAAATAAATTATTACTTTACTAAAATAAATTATTACTTTACTAAAATAAATTATTACTTTACTAAAATAAATTATTACTTTACTAAAATAAATTATTACTTTACTATAATAAATTATTACTTTACTAAAATATATTATTACTTTACTAAAATAAATAATTACTTTACTAAAATAAATTATTACCTCCAATTCGCAAATCCCATTACCCCTTTTTTTTGCAAAGGTTAATCAAATTTTCAAAGGTTAATTAAAAATTTTTCCAATCACTAATTACCCCTTTTTTGCAAATGCTAAACAAAAAAAAAACCTGTCTGTACGTCAGAAAAACTTGTCCTTAATCAGCGTCATAGAAATGTTTACCTAAAGGACCGGTATTGCGTAAATCTCTTTGAAAAGGTGTAATGCCCTGTAGAATAGGACCGCTAGAATACCTGCCAGAAAAACCTGTTTGATACAAGGGCGCCCTCAAATTCAAAAGGTCAACTCTACTCCAGTCTCGCTATTTTTCATTATTTAATAAAAAGAAAATCCATGGTCATTTGCTCTCATTGCAAAAAAAAAAATCATCAATTTTGCCATGTTAATTCTAATCAAATCAATAGACAGTCTGAATCAATGAGTTTGAATAGAATTTATTCCCAATCAAAATTTTTGAATGGTCTTTCATTTTTGTTTTGTTTTTTCATTTACTTTTTATCCATCTGTTAAAGTTACTTCCAAAGTGTTATTGTTTTGTTTTTTCTTTTATTTGCGGGAATTTCACCTAATAGCTATTCAGCCCCCTAGAAGTATCATGCGAGGGAGATTTGGGGTAGTTTTACGCTTGGAAGATAATTCGACTTTATTTATGCTCATTTTTGGTGTATTTGAGCTCTTTACTTTTATTTGAAAAACTTGTTTTGTGGAAAAAGTTTTCTAAATTAATTTAATCACAAGCAGGCTACAGGTGTTGAATAAACGTGTTTCCTTTTCTTTGCTTATGTATATATATATATATATTATATTTCAGTAAGGCTAATCCTAATTGATAAAGCTGGTAACACGAGCAGGAAAAATTATATTTCTTTCTATTCTAAAATTAAATCCAGGATCAATATGTTGTTAAGAAAATAGAAAGCTCACTTAAAACTTTTCAATCTAAGCGTAAAATTTTACAAACTAAGTCTTAGTAACATCGTCCTTCGGGTATTTCTCCAAACCTCAGTAAATCGGATCTATTTATTTCTACTGATATTGAGATTGAATATACATTCACTATGTTAATTGCCCTAAATTTCATTTTTATTGCCTCATACGAGCATAATTTTTTACAACAGCTTTTATTGAAAGTCGTAAACAGAGATTTTAATAAGTGTTGTATGCTATTACTTTTTGTTTTATGTGTGTTCGTTCTGAGAGATTTTGGCTTCCTTATTACTTGAATTACTAGATGATCATTTAAGCAACGAAGTATGCCAAATTATTTGGGGAAGGAAATGATAGTTATAACACAAATGATAATAAGGAACTAATAAGTGGAATAATAAGGAACTAACAAAGATAGGACAAACCCTATCTCTAAGGCCGTATCCAGGTCTACGGACTTTGTGAGACGTACCGTCTCAGAAAAAAGAACTTTAAAAGACGCATCAAAAGTTTTTTTGTATGCATTTTGTTATGTTTTTCTGGACAAAAGTTTCAGAAGGATGGAGGCGTGTTTAAACCTGGTAACCTCCCTGGAAAGGGACACAGTCCATTTAATATACGTAAGTGGGGGTTTGGGGGGCGACCGCCCCTCAACTG
>NC_142812.1:52473469-52499080 GCF_049724085.1 Artemia sp. Qi Xiang Cuo
CAATATATTTCCCTTGCTGTTCAGGCCAAGGGACAGAAAGTTTCCTATACAGGGGTTTCGGACAAGGCAGGTTCTAATGGTGTACTTTTTGTTTTGATCTGACTCCTTTTTTAGGAGCTATGGGTTTTATATTTTCTTAACATTAAACGTGATCGTCTCTTACTAGGTTGTACAGCTGCACCGCTGCAACCCGGATCTTTTTCTTTCTAGTCTTTCTGGACTTATCTCCAAGGTATTTACAATCCACTGTAAAATTTGTATCGCTTACAATTTCTACGGTATAGAAGGATAACTAAACACACAAAATGAGAAATGCAGGTTACTGCAAAACCGAATCAACATTTACTGTACAGAGCGGGACATAAACTATGGGCTAAAGTTCGTTCTTTAATGTAAATCTGGATACAAAAAAAAAGAAAAAAAAGAAAAAAATATCCCGTTTGTGGAGAATAACGTGGTTAAAGTCAATTTTCTTTATTTTCAAGCAAATACATTTCCCTTGCTGTTCAAGCCAAGGGACAGAAAGCCAAGGGTTTCGGACAAGGCGGTTCTAATGGTGTACTTTTTGTTTTGATCTGACTCCTTTGTTAGGAACTATGGGTTTTATATTTCTTAAGATTGGACGTGATCGTCTCTTACTAGGGTTGCTAGCTACCGCTGCAACCCGGATAAAAATTCGATGATCGAGCCTTTATGTAACCCGGATTAAAAAATTATTATCATATCTTATATGTAACTTTTACTTTATAATTCTTGGATAGTCTAATGGTAAGTATGCCCACTTGTTACCTGGGAGAAGGGGGTTCGATTCCCCGTCGGGGAGAACTTTTAATATGTTGAATTAAAAGCACTATCTTTTTAATTTAAAATTTAAAAAAGAAACTTGTTTATTTACATTCTAGCTAAAATAATGAAGATAATATGAATGAACCACAGTGTTCCAGTTTCTTTGGACTTGAGTTCGTTTTTTAACTATAAATACAAACAGGAAAAAGCCTACGGCTTTTTCTTCTTTTAAATAGTAAGAGACGAAACTCAAACAATCAAGTAGCTAACTAAGTCCAATGTATGGAATTGTTTGTTATTTCAGTGATCGTCTTTTAATGTAAATGATCGTCTTTTAATGTAAAAATATAAATACTGTAATCTTAACTATAGTGAAGTTGCGTATGCAAGTTAGTATAGGGAAGAGTTTGATCTTTATTATACTAGCCTGCTCAATTCTTGCTTCTCTGTAATATTCATCATTATCATACCGTTCCTTGCTCTTTTGTCTAGCCTGCTCAATTGTTGCTTCTCTGTAATCTTCATCATTACCATACCGTTCCTTGATCTTTTGTTTAGCTGTCTCAATTTTTGCATGTTTATAATCTTCATCATTGTGATAACACATCTTGCTGTTTTGTTTGATTACTTCTCGATACGCCTGGTCGGTTGAATACCTTTGCTTTTTTCGTTTCAAGATACTATCTCTGTTGTTTGTGTAGTACTGTTTTTTCAATTTGCGTGCAGCTTGCTTGATTGAAACCATTATGTAATTATGAATGTGAACATTTACAGTTCTGACGCTTCTTATATAGTAATTATGACGTCACAGCGTAATGATTTTATTGACGTCATGGCGCAATGGTATTATTTCATGACGTCTTCAGAGACAACAATATAATTTTGTTTTTTCTGTTCACGTCATAGCTCTAATATAAAACTATGACGACATTCAATATTTATCTAGTAGGGTTTCAGACAAGGTAATTCTAATGATGTACTTTTGTTTTGATCTGACTCTATTTTTAGGAGTTTTGTTATATTTCTTAGCATTGGACTGATCGTCTCTTACTAGATTGCTAGCTACTGCTGCAACCCGGATTCACATATATATTATTTATGAGAGGCAACCTGGCCGAGTGGTCCAAGGCACTGGTGTTAGCCACCAGTCTCTTCGGAGGCGTGGGTTCAAATCTTACCGCAGGTATACGATTATGTTTGAAAGACTGCAGTGTGAAAAGACATCGAAAATGCAGTTTTTGGTGGAAAAATTTATTCTCTTTTAGAAATAATTTATTTTAGTTACAAAAGGTTTTTAACCCAATTAATTTCCTTTAAAATGAGCTATTGAACAACCCTCTACGATGTTCCAGTGCCAAGCTATCTCTGGAAACAAAGAAAAAAGAGAAAAAGAAAAAAATATCCCGTTTAGGAAGAATGTTGTAGTAGCTGCCACTTTTCTTGATTTTCAAGCCAATATATTTCCCTTTCTGTTCAAGCCAAGGGACAGAAAGTTTCCTATACAGGGGTTTCGGACAAGGCGGTTCTAATGGTGTACTTTTTGTTTTGATCTGACTCCTTTTTAGGAACTATGGGTTTTTATATTTCTTAACATTGGACGTGATCGTCTCTTACTAGGTTGCTAGCTACCGCTGCAGCCCGGATTGATCTAACCATTATGTAATTCACGAATGAGACCATTTACATCTTTGTCGTTCTTAAGTAGTAAAACCACGTCGATCCTTTGTGTAGTAATATCCAATATTTAGTATAGGCAAGAGGTCGTTCTTTATTATAACATTACAAACAGGAAAAAGCCTACGGCTTTTTCTTCTTTGAAATAGTAAGATACGAACCACAAATAACCACCCCTGGAACCACCATATATCAGTTACTATGCATGAGTGATCGTTTTTAACTGTAAATGTAACTACACCTGGAACCACCAAATAATCAGTTAGTATGGGAGAGAGATCGTTCTTTATTGTAATTTTATTGTAACTAGGTTTCAGCCATCTCTACAGCCATGATACTATTGGAAATTACATAATCCCTATTTATGTTTTAGTTAACATGGGCAAGGTATCGTTCTTTATTGTATATGGACTAAGGTTCGTTCTTTCATGTAAAACTAGCAAAAAATTTTTTAAGCCTGATGAAGATTTAACTAATGTGTCAAAAGTAAGGTTGCAAGTCGACGATTTTGTTTGTGGCCTTATTATAATTGGTATGGTGAAATAATAATACGCAATATGGCTCTTAAATCATACTTCTTTATGGTTCAATATGGTCTAGTGGCTAGGATAGTTAACTCTTCACTTAACAGGCTCGGGTTCGATTCCCGAATTGGGAAAATTTTTAACTCTATAATCTTCGAACATTTGAACCTTTTATAATTTATAATGATGCATAATATAAATACTGTAATCTTAACTATAGTGAAGTTGCGTATGCAAGTTAGTATAGGGAAGAGTTCGATCTTTATGATATTAAATCATACTTCTTTATGGTTCAATATGGTCTAGTGGCTAGGATAGTTAACTTTCACCTTAACAGGCTCGGGTTCGATTCCCGGGGTGGGAAAATTTTTAACTCTATAATCTTCGAACATTTGAACCTTTTATAATTTATAATGATGCATAATATAAATACTGTAATCTTAACTATAGCGAAGTTGCGTATGCAAGTTAGTGTAGGGAAGAGTTCGATCTTTATTATAACCGTTTAGGCAGAATGTTGTAGTAGCTGCCACTTTTCTTGATTTTCAAGCCAATATATTTCCCTTGCTGTTCAATCCAAAGGGCGGTAAGTTTCCTTTCAAGGGGTTTCGGACAAGGCGGTTCTATTGGTGTACTTTTTGTTTTGATCTGACTCCTTTTTTTAGGACCATATGGGTTTTTATATTTCTTAACATTGGACGTGATCGTCTCTTACTAGGTTGCTAGCTACCGCTGCAACCCAGATCTTACTGCCAGAATGAGAAATGGTGTCTTCTTCCTCTCATTTGAACGCATCTTTTACTGGAATATTGTCGCCCCTTTACTGAAATCCTTACTGTATAAGTTAACAAACAGGAAAAAGCCTATGGCTTTTTCTTAATTGGAATAGTAAGAGACGACCTGGCTAAAAACCTACGATTATGAAATCATTGATCAATCTTTAAAATGAAATTATCATCTTATTTTAGTTTCTATGGGTTGTTAGTTTGTTCTTTACTGTAATGGTTTGTTCTTTACTAGGTTTCAGCCATCTCTACAGCCATGACACTGATGGAAATAAAATAATCCCTATTTATGTTTCAGTTGAACACGGGCTAGGTATCGTTCTTTATTGTAATTTTGTTAGTTTGAATATGAAAATATTAAAATTATTGCTCAGATATCATAAATATTTTTGCAGTTTACATAATAACTTTAGCGATTCTGCTGCTTGAAAAATAAAATATATTAAAAAATGGAATTTTTTGGTCTGAAACTACATAGTCAATCCCACATCGGGTAGTTAGAACCTAACCAAAAATAAAACTAATTTTAACATTTTATGGTATTTTCCTAGCTTGTATTGAAATATTCAAACTATTGCTCGGATACCATGGATATTTTTGCAGTTTACACAAGCTGCAAAGAACGCACAGGCTGATCTTTGTAAATTGAGAAAAAAATTACGAATGTTTCTACCGGGATTACGAAAAATATTCAAAATTAATGATTAAAATTATCTCTGAAAGAATAGATTTTGTTGAAAAGTCAGCTAGAGATCCTTTCGAAAAACTTCATAGTAATATCCAAAAGAAATGTTGAATGTTTAGTGAAAAGCTTACAAGGTATGGACCGGCAACTGTGGAACAGTTTACAGATGTAATGGGAAATCTTATACATCACTGTGAATATATGGAGGCATAATTGTCCTTTACTTAGTTTCAGCTTAAATTCGATGATCGAGCCTTTATGTAAAAACTAACTCAGTCCAATATATGCAATGGTGTGCTTTTCTAATGATCGTCCTTTAATATAAACTATGGACTAAAGTTCGTTCTTTAATGTAATTTAAAAAAATTTGTTTTATAACTACAAAAAGTTTTTAACCCCATTAATTTGCTTTAAAATGAGCCATTAAACAACTCTCTACGATGTTCCAGTGCCAAGCTATCTGTGGAATTACTAACCTATACTATAATTAAGTGGCGTATAAAATTTAGTATAGGCAAGAGGTCGTTCTTTATTATAACTATCTGTTGAATTACTAACCTATACTATAACTAAGTGGCGTATAAAATTTAGTATAGGCAAGAGGTCGTTCTTTATTATAAATTGTTATTCAAGCCAAAGGGCGGTAAGTTTCCTTTATAGAGGTTTCGGACAAGGCGGTTCTAATGGTGTACTTTTTGTTTTGATCTGACTTTTTTTAGGAGTTGGGGGGTTTTATATTACTTAACATTGGAGGTGATCGTCTCTTACTAGGTTGCTAGCTACCGCTGCAACCCGGACTACCCATGGAACAACCATATATCAGTTACTACGGGTGAAAGATCGTTCTTTACTGTAACTTGAGTTCGATCTTTACTATATTCGAACATTTGAACCTTTTATAATTTATAATGATGCATAATATAAAAACTGTAATCTTAACTATAGTGAAGTTGCGTATGCAAGTTAGTATAGGGAAGAGTTCGATCTTTATTATAATGCAACCCGGATTCACATATATATTATTTATGAGAGGCAACCTGGCCGAGTGGTCCAAGGCACTGGTGTTAACCACCAGTCTCTTCGGAGGCGTGGGTTCAAATCTTACCGCTGGTATACGATTATGTTTGAAAGACTGCAGTGTGAAAAGACATCGAAAATGCAGTTTTTGGTGGAAAAATTTATTCTCTTTTAGAAATAATTTATTTTAGTTACAAAAGGTTTTTAACCCAATTAATTTCCTTTAAAATGAGCTATTGAACAACCCTCTACGATGTTCCAGTGCCAAGCTATCTCTGGAAACAAAGAAAAAAAAAAGAAAAAAATATCCCGTTTAGGAAGAATGTTGTAGTAGCTGCCACTTTTCTTGATTTTCAAGCCAATATATTTCCCTTTCTGTTCAAGCCAAGGGACAGAAAGTTTCCTATACAGGGGTTTCGGACAAGGCGGTTCTAATGGTGTACTTTTTGTTTTGATCTGACTCCTATTTTAGGAACTATGGGTTTTTATATTTCTTAACATTGGACGTGATCGTCTCTTACTAGGTTGCTAGCTACCGCTGCAACCCGGATACTTTATTATGAAATAAATTACAAACAGGAAAAAGCCTACGGCTTTTTCTTCTTTGGAATAGTAAGAGACGAACTAAGTCCAAAAGAAGAGTAAGTAAGTCCAATGTATACAGTGGTATGTTATTCCAATGATCGTCTTTTAATGTAATATGCAAGTTAGTATAGGGAAGAGTTCGATCTTTATTATAAACAGTGTGAAAAGACATCAAAATGCAGTTTTTGGTGGAAAAATTTATTCTCTTTTAGAAATAATTTATTTTAGTTACTATAGATTTTTAACCCAATTAATTTCCTTTAAAATGAGCTATTGAACAACCCTCTACGATGTTCCAGTGCCAAGCTATCTCTGGATACAAAAAAAGAAAAAAAAAAGAAAAAATATCCCGTTTAGGCAGAATGTTGTAGAGGCTGCCACTTTTCTTGATTTTCAAGCCCATATATTTCCCTTGCTGTTCGAGCCAAGGGACAGAAATTTTACTATGCAGGGGTTTCGGACAAGGCGGTTCTAATGGTGTACTTTTTGTTTTGATCTGACTCTTTTGTTAGGAACTATGGGTTTTTATATTTCTTAATATTGGACGTGATCGTCTCTTACTAGGTTGCTAGCTACCGCTGCAACCCGGATAATTGATTTCACAATAATCCAAGCCGCCAAGGTAGAAATTAACCACTTTGTCAGTTGAAAATTTTAATGTTATATTATTTTCAAGGATATCAGAAAGAATTTGACATAATTCAATATCCGTCGGATAGAGCTTGCAGATATCAGGGTGACATTGCCAAGTAACCTGCTGCCCAATTTTTGGTTTTGAATGTTTACTCAGATTGTTATAGGTGACTTCAGCCATCATAATTTCCTTGTCAGATCTAGTTTTAGAACATTTTTCAATAGTTGTCTCGTACTTTTCAGGACAGTTTGTTCTACTACACAGAGAATTTTTTGCCAAATATTCAGTAGAACTAAACGAACTGTTTAAAACACAGTTAGAAATGCTTTTTTCTTGAGTCGGTGTTCAAGGAATTTGTTCTAAATCATTAGTCTTACAAACACATTTACTAATAACCCTAACAGGCTCGTTTTCTCCATAATTGAAAAACATTGATTTTCATTAGATGTTGATAGGTATGATTGTATATATATTTTTATTGCTGCTACATAAACTGCAATTGCTCCTTCCAAATTAATATACGAATTTTCTAAGAAGTAAGCCTCCGTATATTCACTGTGTTGTCGAACATTTTCCATTGCATATATAAACTGTTCCGCAGTTGCCAATCCATACCTTGGAAGCTTTTCGTTAAACTGACAACATTTCTTTTGGATATTACTATGAAGCTTTGCCAAAGAATTTCTAGCCGACTTTTCAACAGCATCCGCTCTTTCAAAGAGAATTTTAATCTGTAATTTTTGAATACTTTTCGTGATCCCGATAAAACATGCGTAAAATGTTTCTCAATTTACAAAGATCAGCCTGCATTTTTGCCATCTTCTTGCATTTCTGAATGTAATTTTTCCCTTTGTCCTTATGCGTTCTTCGGTAAAACCTCGCAGAGAATTTAATTTTTTCATTATAGCTTTTGTCACCCCAGTATCTACCCATTAATCTGGTAGCAACTTTTTTCTTATGTTTGTTTCGGTAATCTTCATCATTATCATACCGTTCCTTACTCTTTTGTTTAGCTGTCTCAATTTTCGCATGTCTATAATCTTCATCATTGTGATAACACATCTTGCTGTTTTGTTTTGCTCTCTCAATTATTACTTCTCGATACGCCTTGTCAGTTGAATACCTTTGCTTTTTTCTTTCCATGATGTTGTCTCTGTTTTTTGTATAGTACTGTTTTTTTAAAATACTTATAATAACTCGCTTAGAAGGCATCTTATTACAAAACAAGAAATAATATTTTCATCTAATTAACACTTCTTATAACTCGTATCAGGTATCCATAACCTAACAAAAAATAAAACTAATTTTTAAATTTTCAGGTATTTTGTTAGTTTGAATGAAAAAATTAAAATTATTGCTCAGATATCATAAATATTTTTGCAGTTTACATAATAACTTTAGCGATTCTAAACTGAAAAATAAAATATATATTAAAAAATGTAATTTTTTGGTCTGAAAATACATAGTCAATCCCACATCGGGTAGTTAGAACCTAACCAAAAATAAAACTAATTTTAACATTTTAAGGTATTTTTCCAGCTTGTATTGAAATATTCAAACTATTGCTCGGATACCATGGATATTTTTGCAGTTTACACAAGCTGCAAAGAACGCACAGGCTGATCTTTGTAAACTGAGAAAAATTTTACGAATGTTTTACCGGGATTACGAAAAATATTCAAAATTAAAGACTAAAATTATCTCTGAAAGAATAGATTTTGTTGAAAAGTCAGCTAGAGATGCTTTCGCAAAACTTCATAGTAATATCCAAAAGAAATGTTGCATGTTTAGTGAAAAGCTTCCAAGGTATGGACCGGCAACTGTGGAACAGTTTACAGATGTAATGGGAAATCTTATACATCACTGTGAATATATGGAGGCATAATTGTCCTTTACTTAGTTTCAGCTTAAATTCGATGATCGAGCCTTTATGTACTACATCCAACGACCATGACGTCATTGATCAATATTGTATATACAAAATTAAGTTTTTCGTGAAAAATAATTAATAAAAAAAATTAAGTGCAAAAGGCGCTAGATCTAGAGATTTTCTTTAAAATGAGCCATTGAACAACTCTCTACGATGTTCCAGTGACAAGCTATCTCTGGAAACAAAAGAAAGAAAAAAATATCCCTTTTGTGCAGAATAACGTTGTTAAAGTCAATTTTCTTGATTTTCAAGCCAATATATTTTCTTTGTTATTCAAGCCAAAGGGTGGTAAGTTTCCTTTATAGGGGTTTCGGACAAGGCGGTTCTAATGGTGTACTTTTTGTTTTGATCTGACTATTTTTCTAGGAGTTAGGGGTTTTTATTTTTCTTAACGTTGGACCTGATCGTCTCTTACTAGGTTGCTAGCTACCGCTGCAACCCGGATTTGTGTATTTCTATTCACGTCATAGCTCTAATTAATCTAGTAGGGTTTCAGACAAGGTAGTTCTAATGATGCACCTTTGTTTTGATCTGAATGTATTTTTAGGAGTTTTTGGTTTTTATATTTCTTAGCATTGGACTGATCCGTCTCTTGCTAGGTTGCTAGCTACTGCTGCAACCCAAATTATGAGAAGCAGCCTGGCCGAGTGGTCTAAGGCACTGGTGTTAGCCACCAGTCTCTTCGGAGACGTGGGTTCAAATCTTACCGCTGGTATACAATTATGTTTGAAAGACTGCAGTGTGAAAAGACATCAAAAATGCAGTTTTGGGTGGAAAAATTTATTCTCTTTTAGAAATAATTTATTTTAGTTACTATAGATTTTTAACCCAATTAATTTCCTTTAAAATGAGCTATTTAACAACCCTCTACGATGTTCCAGTGCCAAGCTATCTCTGAATACAAAAGAAAAAAAAAAAAAAAATATCCCGTTTAGGCAGAATGTTGTAGTAGCTGCCACTTTTCTTGATTTTCAAGCCAATATATTTCCCTTGCTGTTTAAGCCAAGGGAAAGAAAGTTTCCTATACAGGGGTTTCAGACAAGGCGGTTCTAATGGTGTACTTTTGAATTTGATCTGACTCCTTTTTTAGGAACTATGGGTTTTTATATTTCTTAACATTGGACGTGATCGTCTCTTACTAGGTTGCTAGCTACCGCTGCAACCCGGATGTAACTACACCTGGAACCACCATATATCAGTTAGTATGGGAGAAAGATCGTTCTTTACTGTAACAAACACGTCTCATCATATAACTTTACCACGAAGTATTACAAACAGGAAAAAGCCTATGGCTTTTTCTTAATTGGAATAGTAAGAGACGACCTGGCTACAACCTACGCTTATGAAATCATTGATCTATCTTTAATATTAATTATAATCTTATTTTAGTTACTATAGGCTGGAGGTTCGTTCTTTACTGTAAATCTATTCACGTCATAGCTCTAATATAAAACTATGACGACATTCAATATTTATCTAGTAGGGTTTCTAGATAAAGATTCAATATTTATCTAGTAGGGATTCTAATGATGTACTTTTGTTTTGATTTGACTCTATTTTTAGGAGTTTTGTTATATTTCTTAGTATTGGACTGATCGTCTCTTACTAGATTGCTAGCTACTGCTGCAACCCAGATTCACATATATAGTTATTTATGAGAGGCAACCTGGCCGAGTGGTCTAAGGCACTGGTGTTAGCCTCCAGTCTCTTCGGAGGCGTGGGTTCAAATCTTACCGCTGGTATACGATTATGTTTGAAAGACTGCAGTGTGAAGACATCGAAAATGCAGTTTTTGGTGGAAAAATTTATTCTCTTTTAAAAATAATTTATTTTAGTTACAAAAGGTTTTTAACCCAATTAATTTCCTTTAAAAAGAGCTATTGAACAACCCTCTACGATGTTCCAGTGCCAAGCTATCTCTGGAAACAAAGAAAAGAGAAAAAAATATCCCGTTTAGGCAGAATGTTGTAGTAGCTGCCACTTTTCTTGATTTTCAAGCCAAAATATTTCCCTTGCTGTTCAAGTCAAGGGACAGAAATTTTACTTTACAGGGGTTTCGGACAAGGCGGTTCTAATGGTGTACTTTTTGTTTTGATCTGACTCCTTTTTTAGGAGTTAGGGGTTTTTATGTTTCTTAACATTGGACGTGATCGTCTCTTACTAGGTTCCTAGCTACCGCTGCAACCCGGATTGCTAGCGACCGCTGCAACCCGGAAAATGGTACGATGAAATAATAATACGCATATGGTTCTTAAATCATGCTGTTTCGTAGTCCCATATGGTGTAGAGGATAGGATAGCTGGCTTTCATCAAGAACGCCTGGGTTCGATTCCCGGTATTGGAAAATTTTTAACTCTATAATCTTCGAACATTAGAAGCTCTAAACCTTTTATAATTTATAATGAACCACGTCGATCCTTTATGTAACTATTATACAGCTCTCTATGATTTTCCAGTGCCCAGCTAGCTGAGAAGGAAAATCAAGCGGAAAGAAAAAATTATCCCGTTTGTGGAGAATAACGTGTTAAAAGTCAATTTGCTTTATTTTCAAGCCAATATATTTTCTTTGTTATTCTAGCCAAAGGGCGGTAAGTTTCCTTTATAGAGGTTTCGGACAAGGCGGTTCTAATGGTGTACTTTTTGTTTTGATCTGACTCTTTTTTAGGAGTTGGGGGGTTTTATATTTCTTTGCATTGGAGGTGATCGTCTCTTACTAGGTTGCTAGCTACCGCTGCAGCCCGGATAGCTACCGCTGCAACCCGGAAATATAAATATTAGATTCACTTATTACGTCACATATGGTTATCTTTTAATGTATTATTACAAACAGGAAAAAGCCTACGGCTTTTTCTTCTTTGGAATAGTAAGAGACGAACCTCAAGGAATCAGGCAGCTAACTAAGTCCAATATAAGCAATTGTTTGTTCTTCTAATGATCATCTTTTAATTTGGCGTTTCTTACTAGGTTGCTAGCTACCTCTTAAACCCGGATTATGTAATAGGTTGCTAGCTACCGCTGCAACCTAGATATTCTTATTTCTGCTACTATGGGCTAAGGTTCGTTCTTTCATGTAAAACTAGCCAAACATTTTTTAAGCCTGATGAAGATTTAACTAATGTGTCAAAAGTAAGGTTGCAAGTCGACGATTTTGTTTTGGCCTTATTATAATTGGTATGGTGAAATAATAATATGCATATGGCTCTTAAATTATACTTCTTTATGGTTCCATATGGTCTAGCGGCTAGGATAGTTAACTTTCACTTAACAGGCTCGGGTTCGATTCCCGGTGTGGGAAAATTTTTAACACTAAAATCTTTGAACATTTGAACCTTTTATAATTTATAATGATGTATAATATAAATACTGTAATCTTAACTATAGTGAAGTTGCGTATGCAAGTTAGTATAGGGAAGAGTTCGATCTTTATTATAACTGTGGAATCACTAACCTATACTATAATTAAGTGGCGTATAAAATTTAGTATAGGCAAAAGGTCGTTCTTTATTATAAGGATAATACACCTGGAACCACCATGTATCAGTTAGTATGGGAGAGAGATCGTTCTTTACTGTAAGATGCAACCCGGACTAGATCGATCCCTTATGTAATCATATATATTATTATCGAACCTGATTACAAACAGGAAAAAGCCTATGACTTTTTCTTCTTTGAAATAGTAAGAGACGAACCTCAAACAATCAAGTAGCTAATTAAGTCCAATGTATGCAATGGTTTGTTATTTCAATGATCGTTCTTTAATGTAACAGCAACCCGGATCAATTAACATGGGTTAAGGGTCGTTCTTTACTATAATGTTTTTATGTCACGTATCAAGTATCAAGAACCTAACAAAAAATTAAACTAATTTTTAAATTTTCAGGTATTTTTCTAGTCAAAATTAAAAGATTAAAACTATTTTTCCGACAATATAAATTAACCCGGATTAAAAAATTATTATCATATCTTATATGTAACTTTTAGTTTATAAGTCTTCGATAGTCTAATGGTAAGTATGCCCACTTGTTACATGGGAGAAGAGGGTTCGATTCCCCATCGGGGAGAACTTTTAATATGTTGAATTAAAAGCACTATCTTTTCAATTTAAAATTTAAAAAAGAAACTTGTTTATTTACATTCCAGCTAAAATAATGAAGATAATATGAATGAACCACAGTGTTCAGTTTCATTGGACTTGAGTTCGTTTTTTAACTATAAATACAAACAGGAAAAAGCCTACGGCTTTTTTCTTCTTTTAAATAGTAAGAGACAAAACTCAAACAATCAAGTAGCTAACTAAGTCCAATATATGGAATGGTTTGTTATTTCAGTGATCGTCTTTTAATGTGATCAGACACCATAAATATTTTTGCAGTTTATAACTTTAGCGATTCTGAACTAAAAACGAAAATAGAATAAAAATTATTTTTTTCAATTTTTACGTCACGTCGCTCATTAAGTCATATATGGTTATTAGTACAAAATAGGTTTTAGATATTACGTCATGTCACTTATTACGTCACATATGGTTATTAGTAGATAATCGGAAAAATATTCGTTCTTTATTATGATGGTATTTCCTTTAAAATGGAAATACCATTTCCTGTCAAATTAGCCATCTGGTGGTATCCCAAGTACGCCTTGCTCTTTGCACTAAAGGTTGACTCTGTCTCAAAACTTTTTTTTAATAGAATAAAAAACTTTAGCGTAAAGAGCGAGGCGTTGAGGAGGGGACAGCCCCATTCATATACGGAATAAAGTCTATTCGTTTTAAGTTTTAATGTCACTCCTTACTTTCAGTTAAAAAAAAACTTGTTTTTTTTAGTTGATTTCTATAAGAAGTGCCTTGGTCTAAAAAACGAAACATTATATTATGCCCACATCGCTAATATCATAGGCAGCGCTACACTGCCTTTGATATTTTGTCTTGAGATTTAATTATACAGCACTGGAAGTGCCGGTAAGACCAGGTAAGCTAACCTACACTATAATTAAGTGGCGTATAAAATTTAGCATAGGCAAGAGTTCGTTCTTTATTATATGGTGTTAGCCACCAGTCTCTTCAGAGGCGTGGGTTCAATTCTTACCGCTGGTATACGATTATGTTTGAAAGACTGCAGTGTGAAAAGACATCAAAAATGCAGTTTTTGGTGGAAAAATTTATTCTCTTTTAGAAATAATTTATTTTAGTTACTATAGATTTTTAACCCAATTAATTGCCTTTAAAATGCGCTATTGAACAACCCTTTACGATGTTCCAGTGCCAAGCTATCTGTGGAAAAGAAAAAAGAAAAAAAAAGAAAAAAAAAAATAAAAAAATATCCCGTTTAGGCAGAATGTTGTAGTAGCTGCCACTTTTCTTGATTTTCAAGCCAATATATTTCCCTTGCTGTTCAAGCCAAGGGACAGAAATTTTACTATGCAGGGGTTTCGGACAAGGCGGTTCTAATGGTGTACTTTTTGTTTTGATCTGACTCTTTTTTTAAGAACTATGGGTTTTTATATTTCTTAACATTGGACGTGATCGTCTCTTACTAGGTTGCTAGCTACCGCTGCAACCCGGATGCAGAATAACGTGGTTAAAGTCAATTTTCTTGATTTTCAAGCCAATATATTTTCTTTGTTATTCAAGCCAAAGGGTGGTAAGTTTCCTTTATAGGGGTTTCGGACAAGGCGGTTCTAATGGTGTACTTTTTGTTTTGATCTGACTATTTTTCTAGGAGTTAGGGGTTTTTATATTTCTTAACATTGGACGTGATCGTCTCTTACTAGGTTGCTAGCTACCGCTGCAACCCGGATTCGTTCCTTATTGTAATACGCAAGGGTTTATTATTCCAAGAATTGTCTTTTAATGTAATTATGATTAAATAGACTAAGTAGATAATACCAAAGCAAACAAATTACTGATTTGAGTCTTAAATTATAATCTTATTTTAGTTACTATGGGCTGGAAGTTTGTTCTTTACTGTAATTATAGGGGTTTCGGACAAGGCAGTTCTAATGGTGTACTTTTTGTTTTGATATGACTCTTTTCTTAGGAGTTGGGGGTTTTATATTTTTTAACATTGGACGTGATCGTCTCTTACTAGGTTGCTAGCTACCACCGCAACCCGGATTGCTTGCTACCGCCGCAACCCGGATACAAACAGGAAAAAGCCTACGGCTTTTTCTTCTTTGGAATAGTAAGAGACGACCTGGCTACAAACTATGATTATGGCATCAATGATTAATCTTTAACATGAAATGTTCTTTACTATAATGGTTTGTTCTATACTTGGTTTCGGACACCTCTGCAGCCATGATACTGATGGAAATTATTGTAAATCTCTTTTAGAAATAATTTATTTTAGTTACTATAGATTTTTAACCCAATTAATTTCCTTTAAAATGAGCTATTGAACAACCCTCTACGATGTTCCAGTGCCAAGCTATCTCTGGATACAAAAGAAAAAAAAAAGAAAAAAAAAAAAAAAAATATCCCGTTTGGGGAGAATAACGTGGTTAAAGTCAATTTTCTTGATTTTCAAGCCAATATATTTCCCTTGCTGTTCAAGCCAAGGGACAGAAAGTTTCCTATACAGGGGTTTCGGACAAGGCGGTTCTAATGGTGTACTTTTTGTTTTGATCTGACTCCTTTTTTAGGAGCTATGGGTTTTTATATTTCTTAACATTGGACGTGATCGTCTCTTACTAGGTTGCTAGCTACCGCTGCAACCCGGATTCAAGCCAAAGGGCGGTAAGTTTCCTTAATAGGGGTTTCGGACAAGGTGGTTCTAATGGTATACTTTTTGTTTTGATCTGACTCTTTTTTTAGGAGTTAGGGGTTTTATATTTCTTTACATTGGAGGTGATCGTCTCTTGCTAGGTTGCTAGCTACCGCTGCAACCCGGATTAAAGGTAGAACTCTTTCTAATTGATTACAAACAGGAAAAAGCCTACGGCTTTTTCTTCTTTGAAATAGTAAGAGACTAGCCTCAAACAATCAAGTAGCTAACTAAATCAAATGTATGTAATGGGTTTTTATTCCAATGATCGTCTTTTAATGGAAAATTTTAATATATTGACCTTAAATATAATAACTGTACTAGCCTATACTATAGTTAAGTGGTCTATAAAATTTAGTATAGGCAAGAGGTCGTTCTTTATTATAATCAGCCTGCATTTTTGCCATCTTCTTGTATTTCTGAATGTAATTTTTCCCTTTGTCCTTATGCGTTCTTCGGTACAACCTCGCAGAGAATTTAATTTTTTTATTATAGCTTTTGTCACCCCAGTATCTACACATTATTCTGGTAGCAACTTTTTTCTTATGTTTGTTTCGGTAATCTATATCGTTATCATACCGTTCCTGGCTCTTTTGTTTGGCTGTCTCAATTTTCGCATGTCTATAAACTACATCATTATAATAACGCTGTTTGTCACTATCAATTTTCGCATCTCGATACGCCTGGTCGGTTGAATACCTTTGCTTTTCTCTTTTCAAGATGCTATCTCTGTTTTTTTGGTAGTACTCTTTTTTTAACTTGCGTGTAGCTTGCTTGATTGAAATCATTATGTAGCCATTAGTTGAATTTTTATGTCCCGTATCAAGTATCAAGAACCTAACAAAAACTTAAACTAATTTTTAAATTTTCAGATATTTTTCTAGTCTAAATTAAAAGATTAAAACTATTGTTCAGATACCGTAAATATTTTTGCAGTTTATAACTTTATTGATTCTGAACTAAAAACGAAAATAAAATAAAAATTAATTTTTTCAATTTTTACGTCACGTCGCTCATTAAGTCATATATGGTTATTAGTACAAAATAGGTTTTAGATATTACATCATGTCACGTATTACGTCATATATGGTTATTAGTAGATAATCGGTAAAATATTCGTTCTTTATTATAACTTAACATTGGACGTGATCGTCTCTTACTAGGTTGCTAGCTACCGCTGCAACCCGGATACACCTGGAACCACCATATATCAGTTAGTATGGGAGAGAGATCGTTCTTTACTGTAATAGAATTACTAACCTATACTATAATTAAGTGGCGTATAAATTTTAGCATAGGCAATAGGTCGTTCTTTATTATATTAAGTGGCCTATAAAATATAGTATAGGCAACAGGTCGTTCTTTATTATAAACTCTTACTAGGTTGCTAGCTACTGCTGCAACCCAAATTATAAGATGCAGGCTGGCCGAGGGGTCCAAGACACTGGTGTTAGCCACCAGTCTCTTCGGAGGCGTGCGTTCAAATCTTACCGCTGGTATATGATTATGTTTGAAATACTGCAGTGTGAAAAGACATCAAAAATGCAGTTTTTGGTTGAAAAATTTATTCTCTTTTAGAAATAATTTATTTTAGTTACTATATATTTTTAACCCAATTAATTTCCTTTAAAATGAGCTATTGAACAACTCTCTACAATGTTCCAGTGCCAAGCTATCGGTGGAAAAGAAAGAAAAAAGAAAAAAAAGAAAAAAATATCCCGTTTAGGCAGAATATTGTAGTAGCTGCCACTTTTCTTGATTTTCAAACCAATATATTTCCCTTGCTGTTCAAGCAAAGGGACAGAAAGTTTTCTATACAGGGCTTTCGGACAAGGCGGTTCTAATGGTGTACTTTTTGTTTTGATCTGACTCCTCTGTTAGGAACTATGGGTTTTTATATTTCTTAACATTGGACGTGATCGTCTCTTACTAGGTTGCTAGCTACCGCTGCAACCCGGATTACATATTCTGCATTTAAGATGAACCGTATCGATCCTTTTATGTACTTGTAGCTACCCCATGAGCCACCGTATATCAGTTACTATTGGTGAGAGATGTTCTTTACTTTAAGGCTACAAACTATGATTATGACATCATTGATTAATTTTTAACATGAAATATTCTTTACTGTAATGGTTTGTTCTTTACTAGGTTTGAACCATCTCTACAGCCATGATACTGTTGGAAATTACATAATCCCTATTTACGTTTCAGTTAACATGGGCTAGGTGTCGTTCTTTATTGTAAATTAACTGATGTGTCAAAATTAAGGTTGCAATTCGACGATTTTGTATTGGCCTTATTATAATTGGTATGGTGAAATAATAATATGCATATGGTTCTTAAATCATACTTGTTTTTGGTCCCATTTGGTCTAGTGGCTAGGATAGGTAACTTTCACTTAGGAGAACCGGCTTCGATTCTCGGTGTGGGAAAATTTTTAACTCTATAATCTTCGAACATTCGAACCTTTTATAATTTATAATGATATATAATATAAATACTTTAATCTTCACTATAGTGAAGTTGCCTATGCAAGTTAGTATAGGGAAGAGTTCGATCTTTATTATAACTTTATTATACCATCACTGAAAAAAGGGGGAAACAAGCCCTAAAAGTCATATAACCTTAATAAAAATAGTGGCTTATTTAGTATAGGAAAGAGTTCGTTCTTTATTATAAATATAGCTCGTTGTTTAATGCAATACTTGTCGAAAGATGAACGTGTATAAATATTGCATTCACTTATTAGGTCACATATGGTTATCTTTTAATGTATTATTACAAACTATTCTTTGGAATAGTAAGAGACGAACCTTAAAGAATCAGGCAGCTAACTAAGTCCAATATAAGCAATTGTTTGTTCTTCTAATGATCATCTTTTAATTTGGCGTTTCTTACTAGGTTGTTAGCTACCACTTAAACCCAGATTATGTAATAGGTTGCTAGCTACCGCTGCAACCTATATATTCTTATTTCTGCTACTATGGACTAAGGTTCGTTCTTTCATGTAAAACTAGCAAAACATTTTTTAAGCCTGATGAAGATTTAACTAATGTGTCAAAAGTAAGGTTGCAAGTCGACGATTTTGTTTTGGCCTTATTATAATTGGTATGGTGAAATAATAATACGCATATGGCTCTTAAATCATACTTCTTTATGGTTCAATATGGTCTAGTGGCTAGGATAGTTAACTTTCACTTAACAGGCTCGGGTTCGATTCCCGGTGTGGGAAAATTTTTAACTCTATAATCTTCGAACATTTGAACCTTTTATAATTTATGATGATGCATAATATAAATACTGTAATCTTAACTATAGTGAAGTTGCGTATGCAAGTTAGTATAGGGAAGAGTTCGATCTTTATTATAACTTGGGTTCGAATCCCGGTGTGGGAATTATTTTTAAAACAAAATCAGGTGAAATTAATTAGCTAATTTGACAAGACATAGGTAACTAAGGGCAAGAGTTCGTTCTTTACTATAACTCTTTTAGAAATAATTTATTTTAGTTACTATAGATTTTTAACCCAATTAATTTCCTTTAAAATGAGCTATTGAACAACCCTCTACGATGTTCCAGTGCCAAGCTATCTCTGGATACAAAAGAAAAAAAAAGAAAAAAAGAAAAAAATATCCCGTTTAGGCAGAATGTTGTAGTAGCTGCCACTTTTCTTGATTTTCAAGCCAATATATTTCCCTTGCTGTTCAAGCCAAGGGACAGAAATTTTACTATGCAGGGGTTTCGGACAAGGCGGTTCTAATGGTGTACTTTTTGTTTTGATCTGACTCTTTTTTTAAGAACTATGGGTTTTTATATTTCTTAACATTGGACGTGATCGTCTCTTACTAGGTTGCTAGCTACCGCTGCAACCCGGATTCCGCTTGAAAAAAAATATTTTGAATTCAGACTTTGCTGAACTTCTCAACGATTTACAGATACATTTTACATTAATATAAGATTAAGATGCCCAGATAAAAATTGAAAACAAATAAAAACACAGGAACAATTTCTAGCCTAAATAAAACTGAATAGAATTGTACAAAATATAGGTCAAAACCACGCAACTCAGCCATAAATGATAAATATTTTTTATGCTCTTATTTTATAGAAAATCCCTTCTTTTACGGACATTTGGACTTACGCCATTTTGTTCTAGAACATGTAACGCCACATCCTTACAAAGACCTCTCTTTCCCTTGAATGCCCCTTCCCCAGTCAGGGACACCTATAATGAAATGGAAAGAAGTCTACGCCTTAAAACGAATCCAAAAATTAACCGGATTTTTCTTAATCACGGCATCTGTCTTTTATTGAGACGACTTATTTTGTACTATTTGTCTTAGTGCTTTTCACCCAGGACATTAGAATTCTTCCTAATATCCGGATTAGGCTTATTTTCAAGTTGAAAATTAACTGGATTTTTCTTAAACAGGGCATCTGTCTTTTATTGAAAGGACTTATTTTGTATTATTTGTCTTAGTCGTTTTCTCTCAGGACATTAGAATTCTTCCTAATACCCGCATTAGGCTTATTTTCAAGATGAAAACTAACCGGATTTTTCTTAAACACGGCATCTGACTTTTATTGAAACAACTTATTTCGACTATTTTTGTTATTGGTTTTCAACCAGGACATTAGAATTATTCCTAATACCCGCATTAGGCTTATTTTATAGATGAAAACAAACCGGATTTTTCTTAATCACGGCATATGTCTTTTATTTAAACGACTTATTTTGTCATATTTGTCTTAGTGCTTTTCACCCAGGACATTAGAATTCTTCCTAATATCCTAATTAGGATTCTTTTCAAGTTGAAAATCAACCGGATTTTTCTTAAACACGACATCTATCTTTTATTGAAACGACTTATTTTGTATTATTTGTCTTAGTGGTTTTCACCCAGGACATTAGAATTCTTCCCAATATCCGCATTAGGCTTATTTTTAAGTTCAAAATTAACCGGATTTTTCTTAATCAAGGCATCCGTCTTTTATTGAAACGACTTATTTTGTATTACTTATCTTAGTGGTTTTCACCCAGGACATTAGAATTATTCCTAATAATAATAATAATTTATTTATAACCCAATTTTATACAAAACAAGCAGAGTAAATTAAACTAAAAAAAAAAAAAAAATCAAATACACAGAAACAAAGATAACTTAAACCTTAATCACTGACAAAATCCGCATTGGGCTTATTTTCAAGTTGAAAATTAACCAGATTTTTCTTAATCACGGCATCTGTCTTTTATTGAAACGACTTATTTTGTACTATTCGTCTTAGTGGTTTTCACCCAGGACATTATAATTCTTCCTAATATCCGCATTAGGCTTATTTTCAAGTTGAAAATTAACCGGATTTTGTATTATTTGTCATAATGCTTTTCACCCAGGACATTAGAATTCTTCCTAATATCCGGATTAGGCTTATTTTCAAGTTGAAAATTAACCGGATTTTCCTTAAACACGGCATCTGTCTTTTATTGAAACGACTTATTTTGTATTATTTGTCTTAGTAGTTTTCACCCAGAACATTAGAATTAATTAGTATTTTTCTTAAAAACGGCATCTGTCTTTTACTGAAACGACGTAATTTTCTTTTCTAAGTTTTAGGAGAATATAGTTTTAAGAATAGGCATTTTCTATTAAAAGTAAAAAGCGATGATAGAACGTAAACGAGCTCAAATTGTAGCCATAAATGAGGGGAGTTGTAGCCCCAAAAGGTCTTTAGACTAAAGTGTCTTTAGACTAAAGTGTCCATTTAAAGTATCTGATTTTTTTAAAACTTTTTTTATGAAATTTATTTATTTGTTATAAAGGACCTGATATCAACTTAGAACGAATGCACATATAGATTAAAGAAAAAAGAAAAACAGGGGACCTCTTCCGCTTGAAAAAAAATATTTTGAATTCAGACTTTGCTGAACTTCTCAACGATTTACAGATACATTTTACATTAATAGAAGATTAAGATGCCCAGATAAAAACTGAAAACAAATAAAAACACAGGAACAATTTCTAGCCTAAATAAAACTGAATAGAATTGTACAAAATATAGGTCAAAACCACGCAACTCAGTCATAAATGATAAATATTTTTTATGCTCTTATTTTATAGAAAATCCCTTCTTTTACGGACATTTGGACTTACGCCATTTTGTTCTAGAACATGTAACGCCACATCCTTACAAAGACCTCTCTTTCCCTTGAATGCCCCTTCCCCAGTCAGGGACACCTATAATGAAATGGTAAGAAGTCTACGCCTTAAAACGAATCCAAAAATTAACCAGATTTATCTTAATCACGGCATCTGTCTTTTATTGAAACGACTTATTTTGTAATATTTGTCTTAGTGCTTTTCACCCAGGACATTATAATTATTCCTAATACCCTCATTAGGCTTATTTTCAAGTTTAAAACTAACCGGATTTTTCTTAAACACGGCATCTGTCTTTTATTGAAACTACTTATTTTGTATTATTTGTCTTAGTCGTTTTCACACAGGACATTAGAATTCTTCCTAATACCCGCATTAGGCTTATTTTCAAGTGACTAAGATTCTTCTAATACCCGCATTAGGCTTATTTTCAAGATGAAAACTAACCGGATTTTTCTTAAACACGGCATCTGTCTTTTATTCAAACAACTTATTTTGTACTATTTTTTTTAGTGGTTTTCACCCAGGACATTAGAATTCTTCCAATTACCCGCATTAGTCTTTTTTTCTAGATGAAAACTAACCAGTTTTATCTCGATCACGGACTATGCCTTATAATTCAAAGCTTTATTTTGTAATATTCGTTTTACTGCTTTTCACCCAGGACATTATAATTTTTACTAATATCCGAATTAGGCTTCTTTTCAAGTTGAAAATCAACCGGATTTTTCTTAAACAGGACATCTATCTTTTATTGAAACGACTTATTTTGTATTTTTTGTCTTAGTGGTTTTCACCCAGGACATTAGAATTCTTCCCAATATCCGCATTAGGCTTATTTTTAAGTTCAAAATTAACCGGATTTTTCTTAATCAAGTCATCCGTCTTTTATTGAAACGACTTATTTTGTATTACTTATCTTAGTTGTTTTCACCCAGGACATTAGAATTCTTCCTAATAATAATAATAATTTATTTATAACCCAATTTTATAAAAAACAAGCGGAGTAAAGTACACTAAAAAGAAAAAAAAAATCAAATACACAGAAACAAAGATAACTTAAACCTTAATCACTGACAAAATCCGCATTGGGCTTATTTTCAAGTTAAAAATTAACCAGATTTTTCTTAAACACGGCAGCTGTCTTTTATTGAAACGACTTATTTTGTACTATTTGTTTTAGTGGATTTCATCCAGTACATTAGAATTCTTCATATTATCCGCATTAGGCCTATTTTCAAGTGGAAAAATAACCGGATTTTTCTTAAACAAGGCATCTGTCTTTTACTGAAACGATTTATTTTGTACTATTTGTCTTAATGCTTTTCACCCAGGACATCATAATTCTTCCTAATATCCGGATTAGGCTTATTTTCAAGTTGAAAATTAACCTGATTTTCATTAAACACGGAATCTTTATTTTATTCAAACTACTTATTTTTTATTATTTGTCTTAGTAGTTTTCACCCATAACATTAGAATTCATTAGTATTTTTCTTAAACACGGCATCTGTCTTTTACTGAAACGACTTGTTTTGTTCTATTTGTCTTAGTGGTTTTCACCCAGGACATTAGAATTCATCCTAAAATCCTGAGATTCAACTTACTAAGTAAAAATCAAAGTTTTTTAGACGTAAATTTCATTCGGTTTCGGCACTTTGATTTTGAAGGTACATTTTTATCTAAGTTATGAAATAGATGGCATTGTCGTATTTGCAATTTGTAACTACTTTATGCTCAAAGTTGCGGCCAAAGACAAGCTCCCTACATTTTAATTCTCCGGACCAATGTTTTCCCGTCACTTTTCTAATGAATAGAAAGGCAAAGAGATTATTTTTGGGTTAGATTCTAGATTTTCCACAGACAAAATCAGGGATTTTTTTCTTTTTGAAAGGTTTCCAACCACCATCTCTTGTGCTTAAAACACCTACCGTGTAGTTTAGAAGATTTTGAAATTAACTCTGGTTATATTCGGTGGTAATAATATTGTAACTTACCGTTAAATCTCTTTTTTTCTCCGGTAAACCAATATGAGGATGTAGATGGCCCTTGTTCAAATTCTCCACTTCGAGAATTCTTATAATTGGTATCAGGATAGGCTGAAACAAATATTAACGATTATTTTAAACTCTTCCAATTGGAAACGTTCTTTAGATTTTCATTAAAATAGTCAAGGAGTCAGTTAATATCATTCCAAAGAGTAAAGTCCTAACTTAAAAACAATAAAGAATTATTAAGAAGATGCATCTTAGGCACCTAAGACTACCCTTTTATCATTAAGGTTAAGTTTACCATTAAGGTACCTAAGATTACCATTACCATGAACATAACCTTATTAGGTTAATAAGATTGCCATAATGACTTCTATAGATGAATCTTAGACGGCATTATTAGATGCTCACTGCCAAACTTCAAAATTTTTGAAATGTAACGTTCACTTGTTTTTTTTTTTTGTAATTTTCTTTTCTAAGTTTTAGGAGAATATAGTTTTAAGAATAGGCATTTTCTATTAAAAGTAAAAAGCGATGCTAGAACGTAAACGAGCTCAAATTGTAGCCATAAATGAGGGGAGTTGTAGCCCCAAAAGGTCTTTAGACTAAAGTGTCTTTAGACTAAAGTGTCCATTCTTAAACACGGCGTCTGTCTTTTATTGAAACGACTTATTTCACCCAGGACATTAGAATTCTTCCTAATACCCGCATTGGGCTTATTTTCAAGTTGAAAACTAACCGGATTTTTCTTAAACACGGCGTCTGTCTTTTATTGAAACGACTTATTTCACCCAGGACATTGGAATTCTTCCTAATATCCCCATTAGGCTTATTTTCAAGTTGAAAATAAAGCCTTAGGATTGATCTATCTACAAAAGCTAATGCGTAGCCTTCGTATTTAGATTCATCAAAATGCTTTGGGCTGAATAGGTTCATCATCTGTCTTTTAACTTTAAATTCATCGTCTATTTCCGAGACTAATTTATGCAAAAAAAAGTAAATTGATTTTATATTTTATGAAAGCTCTAGTTTCAAAGTATAATACTTTTTTAATCATAAAAAATATTAAAACACCTGAAGTAAGCTGATGGTGTTTTTTTAAACACAAAAAAAGAAAAAAAAAGTTACAGATCTAGATTCCATGATATATGCATTTTAATAAAACAGGACTCCAAAAATGAATAGTTTTTATTGCTATTATCACTTTAATTGTTTAATTCATTCAATCAGATGCAACATAAAAATTGGTGTGATTCGTAGCAAACTTTTCAAGGCATCAAAAACTTTTTCTATTCTAATACAACAAATAAATCTCAATTTTTGAAGAAGTAAAGAAGTACAAACCCAGATCTACTAAAAATTTCTCTAATTCGTACTAATTCGAGAATGATGCATTGGACTAGGTGAACTCGACTCAAATTCAGGCATATATGACCCCTTTAATAAGGGTACAAAGGCTTGCCTGTCAAATGATCACATCAGCGTACTATGGAACTTCCACGGCATCCATAAAACTATGCATAGAACTTCAAGCTACAGACATTTTCCATGATAAAGAAGCAAGTGTCCTTTGGTGGGGCAGTGAAACTGATACCTAATTGGTAAAACAGGACCCAGCGTTTAATCTCAGCTATATCAACCCACCACGGGGTCAAAATGTCCCCATTATAATCTAAATAAACAACATCTAGCATCTGTCTACGATTGGCATTTTTTCAAGCTCTGTAGTGTTTTTGTTTTTGACCAGGTACTGCGATCAGACACTTATTGAAACCTGAATTTTACTAATTATACTAATTAAATTGGCAATTGTATGATATACACCCTACCTAATTTTCTTCTAATATGTTTCTCTGACACTCAATCATAATGAAATATACCGAAGTAAGATAAAAATATAATACTTTAGAAACAGATTTGGGCAATATATTTGCACATTAGGGGGGAGGGAGGTAAAATATAGCGGATCTGCATGCCTAATGTCAGGTACAATTATTCTGCATATTATGTAGTAAGACTTATTTTCTAACTTCACACTCTCCAAATACTTTACCGCCACCATCTCACCCCTAATACAA